>NC_079531.1:1087690-1280190 GCF_003711565.1 Takifugu flavidus | reverse complement strand
CAGAGGACTGGGAAGTCTGGGGGGGGTGGCCATGGGGTGATGGAGACCTGGGAGGTTGTTGCCAGGGACCTGCTGGCCGGGTGACGAGTGTGGCTCTGTGAAGGTTCTGCTGTCACGCCTGTTGGTGTCGGAAATGAGCGTCCACTGGCAACAATGGGCTGCAGGAAGCCCCTGACATGTTGTGATTTAAAACGCCGTCCTCCATCTGATAAGTCAGCACATCAGCCTGCAGATGTTCGGCGGACACGCAGCTTCCCAGTTGTCTAATCCAGGCCGAACTGGGATTTTATGAAGGGATGTAAGAAGCTTGAACCCTAAACTCTGCTTGTGTGAGTTCAGCTGAAGAGGACGTTGTCTTGGTTACCATCTTCTGTAGTTTCTAACGAGTCTTTGCAGAGCCATTGCAGCGTAACGAATCCTGCTCGTTTGTTCCTCGTGACCTTGAGCCTACGGTTTGTTGGGTTCCGACCCGTGATGGTGGCTCCGTGGGCCGCGATAGCCGATAGCGGCTCCATATTAGCAGGCAGTGAGTGAACCAGTCAGCAGCAGCGGTGCAGGCGAGTGGCGGCGCTTCCACACCTAGCGTAACGGCCCACTTCCTCTTTCCGTGGCCTTTTACACCTACTCACGCACATGCACGCTACTCACGCCGTGGCTATAACGCACACACACACACACACACACACACACACACACACACACACACACACACACACACACACACACACACACACACAGCCTTTTACTGGTGATGGAAACCCCCCTCACGTATAGCAACAGTGGTCTCCTTTGGTAATTAGAGTGTGGGAGTAATGGAAACCAACACAGAGACACACACATGAACACACACCTCCCCGTCAGTCGGGGACGCTCCAGTCGCCTGTATTCCATGTTTACCCGTGTTCTTCTCGACAGCAGGGACCTTTAATATCCTTCCTGTCTGTTATCAGGTTGTCTCTGTTTGTCGTTCCTGTCTGTCCTCGTGGGTCTGTGTCCGACGGTGCTGACAGATCCAGCCCGTGGTCGGGCATCGGGCGCTGGATGGGTCTCGTTTTTAGGAATTTTCTGTCTCTAGGGGCAACCAGGCTGCAAAACTGGGAGGAACATGACCAAACAGGCACATAGAAACCAAAATATTTCCTTTTTCATCCATTTACATTCAGAGAGCATTCGCACGGTGATGGTGATCAAACTTTTAAACGATACGTTGTTGGTTTGTGTGAGGAAGTCGTGGGTCTGAGCAGCACAGGTTGTGTTTGCACGACACACACTTGGGCGCGCGCACACAGACGGCTGTGTGTGGAGTGGGTGGCGCTCCTCAGCGGCTCGGTAATAAAAGTCGAGCGTGATTTGAAAAGGCCCTATTGTGGCTTCATTCTGTTTTTCCACGAGGGTTGCATTCCTCCCAAATTGGACAAAAGAATTTTAATGGGGCGACTAATGGACTGTGATTAGATAGGAGAGAGAGAGAGAGAGAGAGAGAGAGAGTAACCGGGAATGGGCAGGCCGGGGGGCTAAATGCTGCGATGGGGGAACTTGAGTTTCATCCATCCAGGGAGAGGGGGCGATGGGCCAGGAGATTACCCCATTTACCGGCAACTTTTGAGGTAGAACTGGAGAGTAAAACGGGGGTGCTTCTGTGGAGGTCTAGGCACACAGAGGACTCCTCTCAATAGGTAAATCTGTACATATAGAGGCGATCCCACCTGCCTTTAGCTGTAAGTGGATTCAAGTGGCTTAATGCAGACTGCTCAGGAGGCTAAAAATAGAGCTCAGATTATGTCCATTTAGCAGAAACACACAGTAGAAAGACATACGGCTCATATTTGGAATACATTTGAAGCAGAAAACATACAGTTTACAAAATTTAGTGCTGCAGGATATTGATAAAAATAGTTTTTAGGGGGGTCGGTGCATAAAGGAAGGTGGATCTTCATGTGAATCTCTTTGTTGGGCTGAACAAAAAGGCAAAATGAACAGATAATTCCAGCATATTAATAGGTTTGATTTGCTCAGTCAAGCTGCCATAAAGTCCGAGGCCCCTTCCTAAGCAGCTGGACGTAAAGCACTTGTGTGCTGTGAGAAAAGCGGCGAGGTGTGCGAGGTGAAAGGAGAATGACGCTATCTCCTTATCCTGCACCTGTTTAAGACGGGCCAAACCAGAGTCGGTTAAATATTAGCTCGCTACTGTTGACTCTTTACCCATTAAAAGCAAGGCTGGAAGGAGCTGGCACCAAGATTAGACTTTGAGCTTATTGTTGCTGGCTCTAAATCCCTTTTTTTGTGAGGTTTGCGAGGTGGCTGTTAGCATTAGCACTGCGCTACACAGGATGGTGCACCCTCAGTCCGATTGTGTCCTCCTCTTCAGCCCGTAACTTCATCAGTTCCTGATGGATGGATTGTTGTTAAATACTGATAGGAAATGACTACTCTGTTGTCACAGAAGAGCCTTTATCCCTGACGCAACAACAAGCAGCTGTTCTGGGGGATTCTAGCTTCCGTCTCCCTGCCCAGGGTGGGGGGTTTCGACACATAGGTGCTACCTGTTTGTGTGCTAAAGGGCACACATGAAACCTCAAATAAATAAGAAGAAAAGTGAATTGAAACATCCTTTTCTTCTCCTTTTATTTGAAACACAGCGTGTTTGTCTCAGTCTGGGTCGAGCTGGCTGCATTTGGAACCCACGTCCCCGTGGCTCCGTGCACGCGGCGTCGAGTCGGCACAGTTTGCTGTCAGCACACATTGTCCCCCGCTGCCAGTGTGCTGCTGTGTTTTCAGATGTTTACCGTGCCCGGCTCTTGCTCGCTTTCCCACTCTCACACTCCCGCGCCCGTGTGTGAATATGCTGCTTGCCAAGAGCGGTTATTCTGATGTAGCGAAGGTGACAACCTCAGCACGCTGTGAGTCTTTCTGCTGTTGTGTTTAAATGCTCAGAAATAGACTAATCTCAGTGTGCTGTGGTCTGCAGATCCATCAGCCTGTTTACTCCTGTGCTTTGCATGTGTGTGCATGCGTCTGGAATCCTCAGTGCTGTCCACAGCTCCCTCCTCCTCCTGCACCTCAATGGGCTCTCGCTGCTGTCACTGTGCAGCTGTGGGACGCCATAGCAACCAGCCCACCTTTAGGTGATTACCATGCTGAGCCTCACCTCACCCGCCACCTCCATCAATACCCTTGGCGCAAATAGAGCAGCCCACCGCCAGAAAAGAGAGCTGGAGAGAGGAGCGGAAAAGAACAGCCCATCAACATGGTTCAGCTCCCGCTTCACGTGGTCGGTCTGGACACCGGCTTCATTTGGTTACAGTTTTGTTGGCGTCTGTCAAATTGACTGACTTTCTGTTTCCTGTTGGAGAAAAGGAGGCGAAAACAGTCTCCAAATATGTGTTTTACAGTCAAAAGTGTAGGACGTGAGCTAGCAGATCATTAGCTTAGCTCACGTCGAGGAGTAAAAGAAGAACTTCTTTTGATAAAAGACGAGAGTCTGTGTGCCGTCAATGCAGTGTGGATAATAACTCTTTTAGATATGTTTCATGTAATGGTTACACTCTCTTCAAAGCAGGTAAAAACACCTCTGTACCCCCTAATCCTAATCCTCCAGGTATGCTGTGGATATTACAGGTAAGAGCTGTATTAAATCCTGCAGCTGAGCTCCAACCAGCCTTTTCCCTGCTAAGTGTTCGCTAATCCTCTTCCTTCAGAAGTCAAGCGTGATAACACCTTAAACTGAGTCATATATATCGAGTTGAGGAAGTGACCCCAGAGCGCCAACATTGCTGCTTTGTCCTTCTCGCTTCCTCCAGGGTTGCAGACAGAAAACCGAATCTGCTGGCCTCTTGCAAATTTTGCAAAAGCCTTAAGTCTGTGCCGGAGGACGGGTCGCACCAAGTGACCGGGAGCCCCGTAGGTGCCCTCAGCTGAGAAAAGAAACCAGGCAGGTGCATGATAATATAGGCATATATAAATACCCTCCTGCAGATTCACGTGTGTTCTTTAAGCACTTAAAGGCTTATGGTAATGTGCCTGAGGGAGCCATATACGCCCTCCATATCCACCACATACGCTTCCAAATATTTCTCTAAGCATCATGATTAGGAGGTGATCTAAAGTGCTCGACGCCGTGCCAGAAAAGAACACCGAGACACCTTAAATCATCCGGCCCCGAGTGCTCGGTCCCTATCACGGCTGCCAAATGTCATTCGCCACTAATCTTTTGCTTCGAACCCCCTAAAGCAGCCTGCAGTCGGGGGTGATTTGTTGCTTGTGTTGATGCTTTAAGGCTTGAGCGACGGCACTGACGTCTTAATGCATCCTGCTGCAACACCTCAAGACAGCGGCCAAATGGTGGTTAGCTCGATGTTGGAAACGCTCAAAGAAAGCCAACAATGGCCTTTCTGCAACACCTGAACCGCCGTTGTTACATGGAAAGGCTCCTCTGGACGGGCCAAACAAAAGGCCAGCAAATCCAATATGATGTGGGACATTACAAAAGCTCTCCCAGAGAGCTCACAGCCTGCTGTCGGGCCTGAAACCCGTGGGCTTCACCTGAATGACCACTCAGGACTGACAAATGCACCCGACAGGGATGCCACAGCAACGGTCCGCTTCCGCAGCCCTCGGGGGGTTCGGCAATGGCACCACGTGTCTCTCACCTCTCAGCTGGGCCGCAGAGAGAGGCTGAACCCGCTGGGCTGGACTACACTGATGCTTATTGACTGTGGGCGGCCATCAGGGAGCAGGTGGTGGTGCAGGAATAGGTCACATATAAACCAGCATAAATACTGGAAGTGAGAGCAGACGGGAGCCTGCAGACGACCTTTCGTAATGCACGGGGCCATTAGCTTCTGGGTCAGCTGTGTCGGGAATACCTGAACTGATCTCCGGGAAAGGAAGGTTGGGGTTCGAATCCCAGGGGAGGCTCCTAATCCTGATGAAAACAGCTTCCAGTTCGAGGGCGCTACAAACAGGAACTGGCTTCATGGAATCACGTTTGCTCGAGTCCAACCGAACTCTGACCCCGAACCCACCAGAACAGGCTCTGCCCTGAGACAGCCCAGATGTGAGGATGGATGGACCGCCATGACAAGGTGACATCAGGCCCCAGAACATCTGTACTGGTTATGGAACGAAGGATGTTTATCAAAGACTCACATGTAACCATTTATCCCGTCTGTTTCCTGTCCTGATTATCGGAATACTGATTGTCAGGTGGCAGCAAGTGGAAAGATGGAATCTGATCCGCAGCAGGAGAACATCGATGGTGCCCTCATGTTCAAAGCAGAGACTTTGGAACGAGAGTGCACCTGTAAATCTGGCAGCAACCGCGGGTGAGCGTGCACAGGCGTGCACAGGTGTGCACTGGTGCCACGGCGTGCGGTCAAAGAGCAGCTCTGCAGATAAATGCTGACGCCGCTTCAGTCCCACAGGTGGGTGGAAGACTGTGGAGGAACCGGGTGTGGAGGCCAGTTATCTGGGTTAAACGGGTCATAACGAAGCAGGTTTATATTAATTACCGATAGGATTAACAACAGTGTTGTAATCTGTTTCGGCCTGATTCTCCCTGACATTCTCTCCTTGATCTCTTCTCCTCTTTCTCCTCTTGTTTCCACGCACTCCCACTCGCTCCGACCTCCGGACACTGAGGAACCCAGCAGCACCGCATGAGGCTGCAGGATCTGGAGGCGTTGGGCAGGGTCTGTAGCCTTGGGGGGTCACCTGCCAGCAGGGGGGATTTAAGGGGCTTTGGGTGGAACAATGGAAGAGCTGATGTATGAGTAGCTGGGGGGGGGGGGTCGAAGCTTTCCGCTTTCTTGGCAATAAACATTCGAGGCACTTCCTGAAGAAACGGCGTGTCTGATCCAGCAACCTGCTTCAAATGTATCTCAGAATCATAAAACAATAGGGGTCGGGGGTCGGGGGGGGCAGAGGTCAGATCTGAGACACGGAACAGCCATACAGGTGCTGAAAGCCATCCTGAGTGGGAACATTTTAATGCCCCTCACATCCAGCGTCTCCCCACAGTGATCAAGCTTAATAATATAACTATGGCAGGAGGAGTGATCCAATGAGAGCAGCTGTGGCAGCAGGAGACGTGAGCAGGACAGCTGTGGAGCAGCGCCAGCCGCTCCCAACAGGTTCTGATGGATTCATTCCCCTTCTGAGAAGCAGAGGCCGCTGGAAAAGACCATTCTGTGAGTGTGTGTGTGTGTGTGTGTGAGTGTGTGTTCTTAAAAAGGGATTTGTTTGCATGATTGGCACATAATGCAGATGTGTGGGTAGAAGATGCCATCTGGAGAAAGTTGTGTGGGCTGGTGGAGGGAGGCGGTGGTGTGTGTGTGCGTGTGCGGGGGGCAGGCGCTTGTCTGTAAAAATAAAAGCCGGCGGTTTGACAGGAAGATAAAGGAATCGATTCGGAGCGTAATCAATCAAAAGCACGGTGGCACGAATAAAAGGAGGCAGGAGACTGAGCCCGCCCACCGGCGCTCTGCTCTGACCAGCGTCCTGGTCCGTCAGTCCATAAAACATTTACACCGTTTGACACAAAGATGAAAAGCTGCCCCCCCCCCCCCCAGGCCCTCGCTGGCTCTTTAGGGCTGTCAGGCCTGGAAACTGAATTGGATGGAATTGTCCAGTTTTCTGGGGCTTTTTCAGCTTCAGTATCCTAGTTGAGATGTTTAACCCCCCCCCCTTACAGGCCTCTACTCTCAATCTGCCTCAAACTCTCCCCACAGCCGGACTGTGGCAGCGATGGCTTGGGAGACGAGGGCAGGTCCCTGGTCGGTGAGATCATGTATGAGGAACCTCCTCAGTGTTTCCCCTTCTGGTCAAATGTAAATAACCCGGCGCTGGAAGCCTGAGCTTGGTGTGACAGCCACAGAAAAAGCCACCTGAATGGGAGCGTTTTGGGATCTGCCAAGTGTAAACGCTGTCAGCGTTCCCACATAAAGACACATTCATACGTGTCTGAGTCTGATGACTCAGCAGAATGAGAGCAACATGTCTCTCCGTTGTCTCCTCAAACAGCTCTGGAAGACAGGAATGACTTGGACACAGCCACGGAGCTACTTTCCTGATAGCGCTCCAAATCCCTGCCGTTGGGATGCTGCAGGAGGCTGCGCCGCGTCGCCGCGGCTACCTGTCATCTGCGAAATACCACACTCCATGGTGTTGTTTGTTGTGAGACTCGTCCGAGGCTGCTCAGCTGTGCGTGGTGATGCAGAATGCCCCGCTCTGCCCACATCATCATGGTCTCCCTTGCAGATCACTGGAAGGTTGCCTGGCAGCCATCGCAGTGGGCGCGTCTCATGGGAGCAACGGAAGACCTGTGTAGGAGGACATAAAAGAGTGGGGGCACCCTGGTCACCCCCCCCCCCCCCAACCTGGATGCAGCTGCCTTTTCTAAAAGAAGAACAATGCTGCCTTTGTTTTCAGAGAAAAACCACAGAGTTGACATTAATCCCGGAATAAGAGGAATCCGCATTGGATCTACCGTCCAGGCCGATCTGCACATCTCCGGGATGAACACTGATAATATGAGGACGAGTGCACGTGGCAGGAAAATCGATACATGGATTCAACTGTTAATTTCTCATCGTGCATGTAATGTTAGAGGGCTCGTGATCAGACCTGTCCTCTAATCCAATTGTGAGAGGAGAACAGGTGTTGGCGTCTCCGCTAGGTGGCGACCTTGGTCCGAGGCAGCGCAGCTCGGACGCGCGTGGCGAGTCCAACTGCAGGACTGCGAGTTTTAAAGACAAGGGGACAGAAACGTGCGTGTTTAGCACCGGTTTTCCGTTTGCATTCTGATGTTTACATCCCATTTAAATCCCGGGAGCTGCCGCAGACTTCACCTGGCTCACAAACGCGCGAGCACAAACTCCGACTGGAATCTTCGGAATCTCCCCCAGCTGTGTTTTTCTTGTGTTTTAATCGATGAGTCGTTTACGCTGTTTCCCGTTTTCTGCACCTGCCTGGCGGCCTGGGACAACACCAGTTCGCACCTCATCCCCAAACCCCACAGCAGAATAGCCCTTAACATATGAGACCTTGCCTGGGGTGCGTGGGGCAGGGTTTTAATGATTACCCCCCCGCCTTTACCCCCTGTTTCCTATATGGATTGACGGGTTGAGCGTCAGAGCGCACAGACCCGCCTCCAGGCCGCGGTGCGCTCGCTGCGTCCTTCTGCCCCGAACGCTTCAAATCCATATTCCTCTACTAGGAGAGAGAGAGAGGGAGGGAGAGAGGGAGACACACACACGGAGGTAGAGAGAGCGCGCAAGAACTGGGAAAAGAGCAGCGAGAGCAGAATCGGAAAGAAGACGGGAATATCGACACAAACTGCACTCATGGCTGGGATTTGGTTCGCGGCAACTTTTCTTCTTTGTGGGATTTCTACGTTTGTCTCGTCGGCCCGGATATACCCTCCAAATGAAGGTAAGGTTGTTGGAGAAAAGAAGTGCCCTGGACTTCAGACTTCATCCACAGTACACCTCCGTGTGCGTCCGCGCCGCGGACCCTCAATCCGCGGCCCCTTTAGCCGCGCAGGCACCGAGAGTTTCTTCATTGGAACAGATTGTCACGTTGAGATTTTTGGTTTTTGGGGGTGGGGGGGCTATTTAGACACATTTGGAAATGGTGAAACGGGTGTCCGACTGCGCACCAGCAGCCTCGGTGTTCCGATGTTAGCTGCCCAAACCCTGGAGCAGATCTTCGAGCTCCGAAACGGATTTGAGGTCAGACCTCGAAAAAAAAGTCTTGAACGCGCAGCGACTGTAAAACAATTTTCGACTTTTACGTCTCGAATTCGATTTACGGGCTACGGGAGTACTCAGACAGCTCTTTATTAATCCGATTGAGAATTTCTCACCGTGATTGCTCCGGCAGCGCAGGGCAATAACGGAAGAAAACTCTGGGAATGAAACGAAAACCGATCGAGAAAGAGAAATTTACGCATCGATCTTTGCGCCGCAACAGCTTGGAAAATGCTGCGGGACTTGTCTTCACGGGCTCTCGGGAAGCAGTTTTCAATTTTGAAGGATTAGTTCCCAGGGACGATGCAAATAAACGAATCGATTTGTTAAAAATCGACATTCCGATTAAATTTACCAGCTTTAATTCCGTCATTCTCGTCTCGGATTCATCAAGACTGAAGGTTTATTATAATACCCACAACCAAAGCATACATTTACACAATAGCATTATTAATTATATAATCGATTTTGTATTTCTGCCATACCAAATATGAAATAACCCCATAAAGCTTTACTCCGTAAACTCATATTTACGTCAAACCTGAAGTAAAACATCGGTCGAACATTAAGATTGTTGATCTGTTTGGGGCCGAATTCACTCCCGTGTTTTCAATGATCGTTGTGAAAATGTGCACGTTATTATTATTAAAAAAAAAAAAAAATTATTTTATCATCCGAAAATTGGGGATTGTGGATACGAGACGGCCGGGAAATCTTCCCCGTTGACGCGTCCTTTCATTTAGTCCAAGTTTGATGTGAACATTTGGATTCCTCTGAGACTTGGTGCTCGTCAGGCTGATTAAACGGTGCACGCCAGTCTCAGACTGCACGCTCACCTTTTCCCCCATTTCTGTTTTGCAGTCACGTTACTGGACTCCAGATCCGTGCAGGGGGAGCTGGGATGGGTCGCCAGTCCCACAGAAGGAGGGGTGAGTGCTCTAAAAGAAGCGTCCCCTTGTTGAGACGCATGGTCTCCTATTGAGCAGAAATGGAGAGATAATATCCATTATTGGCAGGAGCTCCGCAGCGCCCTGCCAGATAGATACACAGGCCTCTTTGATACCGTTCTTTCCTGTTGGCCTCTTTATGAGAGTTTGTGTTGTTGATTTATGGTATAATCCATGCTGCGTGAGGATATGAGGCTAAGTGGAGCCATGAGTTTCAGGACCCAGAGATAAATTTGAATTTAGCACTATATTGTGTCCCTCCAGACCTCCCTCCGGGGCCCCACGGGGGTCTCCGAATCCACTCTGAGAACCACGGGCCTATAGGCTTCCCCCTCACCTCCAGCCCCTCGCTCTCCTTCTCCCTAACCGCTCTGTAATAGTCAGACGCGGAGGCCGATACTCCAGCGGGCGTCAGGTTTCCTGAATAGACGGTGGATTGAATCGGTCTTTGTGGAGAAACTTTATATCCCTTTCCACCATTGAGTGGAAGAGAGGAACTTGGCAGCTGAGTGAGGGTCCTCTGAAACGGGCGAATAAAGGGGAAAGTGCAGAGGGCTTCAGCTCGCCGCAGGAGGACTGGATCTGGCTCCAAAGCTCCAGGGAACGGTGCGATCCTCCATCTAATTGGGATATCTAGAGTGGCTGCGATATGGAACAGAATAGGGCAGCAGTTGGGCGAGAACCCGAGCCTCTGCTGTCTGAAGAAATAACTTTTCCCATTTATCCGCCATCACCTTTAGACGTTTACGGATGATGACGTCAGCATTTTTGATGTTAGCATCTCTTTCGTCTTTGATCGGCGGAGGTCAGAGTCTGTCTGCTCTGGTTCTGACCCCAGATCAGTCAGATATACATGAAACCTGCGGGGAAAACACGCGTTTGCGGGTGTTCGGTGAACGGGGGCGCGCCATCGTATGTAAAACAAACACCCCTCCGAGTGGCGCTGGATAACGTAATCCCCCCCCCACTGTGAGCTAATGCCAGCAGCACGGAGTGTGTGTGTGTCGGTCTGCTGCTCTCCTGCGTGCACGCTGATGTAAAGCAGGCGCACGTTAGATCACGACCGCTGGTTCTGATGCCTCCTGTATTCTTTAGGTGTGTTTCAATCCACCCTAAAGGAACCGGCCTTTTCCAGAACTCCCTCTGATGTTCTTGGGCCCGGTTCGGCGTTCTGTTCTTAGACTAAACCAACAACCTTGGAGGTCGGGAGTGTGTCATAATGCCTGAGTGTTCTCTCTGCAGTGGGAGGAAGTGAGTATCATGGACGAGAAGAACATTCCCATCCGGACCTACCAGGTGTGCAACGTCATGGAGCTGAACCAGAACAACTGGCTCCGCACCGACTGGATCCCCCGGGGCGGCGCCCAGCGCGTCTACATCGAGATCAAGTTCACCCTGCGAGACTGCAACAGCCTGCCGGGCGTCATGGGAACGTGCAAGGAGACCTTCAACCTTTACTACTACGAGTCCAACAACGACAAGGAGCGCTACATCCGGGAGAACCAGTTCGGCAAGATCGACACCATCGCCGCGGACCAGAGCTTCACCCAGGTGGACATCGGGGATCGCATCATGAAGCTGAACACGGAGGTCCGAGACGTGGGCGCCCTGACCCGGAAGGGCTTTTATTTGGCCTTCCAGGACGTCGGAGCGTGCATCGCACTGGTGTCCGTCCGCGTCTTCTACAAGAAATGTCCGTTGGCCGTGCGGAACTTGGCCCAGTTTCCCGACACCATCACCGGGGCCGACACCTCCTCGCTGGTGGAGGTCCGCGGCTCCTGCGTGGATAATTCAGAGGAGAAGGAGGTGCCCAAGATGTACTGCGGCGCCGACGGCGAGTGGCTGGTGCCCATTGGGAATTGCCTGTGCAATCCTGGATACGAGGAGCGCAATTCCGAATGCCAAGGTAAAGAGTTTATTTTCCCGCTCGTCCTTCAGGCTCTAAACTATTGTCCCCCCCCCCCCCCTCCCCCCATTCCCTCAGCTCACACTGTTGGGTGTCTTTTTGTCTCACTCCCCCGCTCACCACACTCGCCTGGTTGGGCGATAGAGGCAATGATGACTGTAAATGGGATAATTAGTGAGCCCACTGGGAGGGATTGTGGAAAAGGATGCGCCCTGGGAGAACTGGGGGCACTGGGAGGCGATAGTAGAACTGGTTACTGGGCCTTTCGCCCGCCTCCTCCTTCAGTTCTGATGAAGAGCAAAGCTGGGGGAAAGAGATAGACAGCTTAAGAGGAAGGAAGAGAAGGCATTTATTATTCCGAGCAGGTATGAGATGAGCAAAATTCCACAGCTGAGTGATTGGGGTGGAAGGGTGCTATTTGGTAGGGGGGGGAATGGTGCTTCATATGCCATTATCCTCATCCCGGCTCAATCGGATTCCACACCCAAGATGTTCGATGAGGTTTTTAAGGTCGTTGGGGATTTTCATCTTGGAAATTCAGACGAAGAGCTTCCGACATGTTGATGAATTCCGAGAAGTCCACCCATCACTTCAGGATGTTACGAGGAGCAACGTTTTTAATCCAATTTAAGCTAATTGAATTAGCCTGCTTTATTGCTGACAGTGGATGCTAATTTATGGCGAGTTGAGTGTTATGGATAGCATCCAGTTGTGCTCCACAGCTGCTCCGAGGATCACGTGCCGGGTTCTCCGGGCCGAGGCGATGCCAACCCTGCCGGTAACGCGTGTTGATGTACGACCCGCCACCCACCGGTGTCACACACAGCCCGCTCAGCGAGGGGTCAGAGGCTGGGCAGGGGTGATTAACGGGGGGCGGGGCAGGACTACTACCCCTCTCTTAATTTATGAGTGGGAAACGGTGATGTCATTTAGCGTAGCTCCTTATCTGTAAGATCTGCACCCGCTCCGAAGATGGGACAAAGGATTTGATTTGATATGACTAATGCGGTATCGTTCGCCGGCCTCGGAGCTGGCGCTGATATCTTTCCATCCCGTCCGATTCACATCTGGCAGCATCTGCGTTAGCGGTTTCAAGCTTACCTTGTTTACATGTAGCTTTGATTTCACTCCACAAGCGAGTTAGCTGCAGCGGTTCTGACAGGGAGAAGCTGCCCGTGGTGTGGGGCAGCTCCAGAAAGGGTTAATGGACGCTGGTGACTGCTAACAAGCTAGCTGGTTAGCGTTCTGTTATGAAACAGCTATTTTCAGGAGGCAGTTGGTCAACATGTTATTATCTGGTAATAAAACCTTTAATGAGACAGGTTTGAAACCCTAAATTTGCTCTGAAATCTCCTCTTTGTGTTGGACTCCGGCCCGATTGTGTGTGAAAGTGTTTGCATACTTGTGCGTCTGCGCTTATCTTGTGTTCGTGTGGGGTTACGGGGGCACCTTGGCCCCCGGTTCCCAGCGCCAGGATGAATGGGTTCTCCTCCATCATTGTTTGGGGCAGCAGTGGAGCCGGCAGAGCTCGGCGATGTCTGAGGGGAAAACTTTTACAGAGGGGGGGGGCTGGCGGGGCATGTTGGAGTTGTATCCCCCCCCCCCCCCCCCCCCCCCCCCCCCTCGGCAGGGGTCAAGGGTCAGCCACTTCTGCATCCATCTTTCTGCTGCGTCTGTCAGGGTTGTGGATCTAGGATTGATTAAGATGTCAGGATTTTGACAGCTGCGGGGGGGGGGTGTGTGTATGTGGAGGTGTCTGGGGGGGGCACCCAGGGCCGGGCCCATATGGGGGGGGGGGGCCCTGATCTAAGACGAGGGGACTTTGTCTGTTTGCACTTGGGATCCCTTTCCCTGTTAACCACCTCCCCCCATACGCTGAGCTTAGAGGAGGTGGGGGTCACAGGGGGTAGTCTCGCTCCTCATCTGGTGAGGGGGTTCCTGCTGTTGGGGGGGGGGGGGGAGATTAGCGAGTGCTACGTAGGTCATTATGGAGACGTGAAAGTGCCTCTGCAGCGCCGTAACGACGGTTCTTGTGCTTCCTAGCAGGGCAGCACATTTAGTACTAGCTGGGGGGGGGGGGGGGGGGTGGTGGGGTGGTGGGGTGGTGGTGGTGGTGGGGGGGGGGGGGTGTAAACAGACGTAGGTTCATCAGGTGGAAAATAGGGAGCAACACTGCAGGACATTCTGCTGTCTCTGTGCATCTGTGTCAGTGTGCATCAGTGTGACGTCAGGCGCCCTGATCTCACCTGAGACCCCCCCACCCCCTTTACCCCCCCCCCCCCCCCCCCAACACTCCTCCATGCACTTCTCCGCCGTGCTGAAATCTCTTATTCATGCCGGATTAAGAGGTTTTCGGGGATGAACTTCCTCTCCTCTTTGTGTGCGCGTCTATCTGCCTTTTCCATTTTCTCCTCTCCTCTGTTGACAGTGTTAAATATGCGCTTGGGAGTATCGTTTTTAAATTCACCACGTAATTCTATTTAGCCCTCAGGTCCCTGAAGGTTTTTAAATACGCAGACCCCCCCCCCCCCCACACACACACCACACACACCCCCCTCCGCCTCTGACTCTGCATACATACAAATGGGGCATTTGCATCTTCCCGGTCCGCTCGCTCGCTGTCCCGCCTTTGTCATCCGTCTCCTCAACACATTTCGGTTTTCCTCTCGTTTCCACGTTTCTCTCGGCTGGTGTCACCCACAGATCCCCCCCCCCCCCCACCACACACACACACACCCCTCCGCCTCTGACTCTGCATACATACAAATGGGGCATTTGCATCTTCCCGGTCCGCTCGCTCGCTGTCCCGCCTTTGTCATCCGTCTCCTCAACACATTTCGGTTTTCCTCTCGTTTCCACGTTTCTCTCGGCTGGTGTCACCCACAGATCCCCCCCCCCCCCCCACACACACACACAACACACCTCTCCAGTGGCCACAGTGTGTGTCAGCTCTCTCACAGTAGCGGCAGGAAGTGGGCTGAACGACCAGATCACCTTTTCTGTCTGGAGGCGGCGTGTCGAACATCACCGGATACAATTGTTCCCACAAGATGCACGTGCACTGTGTGAGCGTGCACGGATCTCTCCAGCAATAATCTGAAGACTACACAGTCATAAATATGTATAATAAACGCTCCCTGGCGCCCCCGGAGAGCTTCGCTTTGTGTCACTGAAGACAACAGATATGAAAACAGACTAAACGCTTCAGTCCTCCACCTCCGACTTTTCCTGCAGATATAATTGCTTCTGGCATTTTTTATTTTTTATTAACATTTTCTGTGTTTCCAAATGGAGAAACGTCCCCTCAGCGCCCCCCCCTCCCCCCCTTGGTGGTGCACCGGGGGGACGTAATTCAGCCATCATTAGCCGAGGTGCTGAAATGTTTTCCTGCCCGGACGGCCGTCCGCTCCCTCTGTTTGTTCCTCTTGCACTTCTCGACACTCATCGCCTCCCTCGGTTCCTCCTCTCGCCGCTCAGGGCAGGAAGTCGATGGAGCGTGACGCGGGCTGGACGCCTGTCGGGTTTTAGTTGCAGCGGCCTCAGTGCAGCGCCTGTCACTGACACTGATACCCACCTTTAGGAGGGTTGAAACGCTTCCATAAGGTGCATAAAAGAGGGGATTTTTGGCATGAAAAACTGCTGCAACGACTAATTATATATATTCTAATTATATTATATTCTAATTATATTATATTATATTATAATTATATTATATTCTACCGGTAATTATGATCACACACTTGAAACCAATCAGAAAGCAGATGAAAAAAAAAATTTTCCAAAAGAAACTTCATGTAATAAAAGACAGAAAAAACTTGAAAACCAGACTATTGTAAAGTGACTTTGAAGTAAATAAATCCAAATATATAGAAATAAAAAGCCCACACATTGAATTTCCTTGAGATTAAAGACCCATCTCAAACACTCAACTGATAAAATAAATAACCTTTATATATATATATATATATATATAATATATATATATATATATATATATAATATATATATATATATATAGAGAGAGAGAGAGAGAGAGAGAGAGAGAGAGAGAGTTCAATGTCATTTAAATGATGTAATTTAGAATAAAATGCCTGTTTTATTATTTATTATGTTATATTAGTGCAAATCCTTTGCTGTACATTACAGCTAAATAAATAATTTTTTTCCCTGACGTGTCAGCTTTTAACGAGCTAAGGGAGCACATCGTATTTGTGATCTGATAATCTAATGTAAAAAAAGTCCCTGAGGACATGCTAGCTAAACAATACAACGCAGATTAGCGCTGATTTTGAATAAACAGTGCTCTATCATTAGGCAGAGTGGGGTAAGAACATGAGAGATCTCTCTCCTCTTTTTAAAACGCATCCTCTCTTTGAAGCCCGTGATGGGAAGAGGGAGCGATTAAAGCAGTCAGCAAGCAAATTAGCATGTCAAAAGAGGCTGAATCAATACCCCAGCGCTCTACCGACACAACCCTGCAGTCCTTTCACCCCCTCTGCTGTCACCAGCCCCCTGCCCCCCCTCTCCTCCCACTGTTCCCCATCTTCTCCCTCCATTTTTCCTGTATTCATGCACACTCGTCCTCTTCCTCTCCTGCCCTTCTCTCTAAATCCATCGCCCCCCCCCCGCCATCCCCTACACAGATGCTTAGGAAAAGAAATCCAGAGCGAAGAGGAAGAGGACGGCAATCAAAGGTGTTTGACTGAAAGAGAGGAGGCCTCTGACGACGTCTTTGTGCTGATGGGGGGCGAGAACAACCTTCTCCTGCCAATCAGGGAGGAGATGGAGACGAGGAGGTCGAGGGGGGAAAGACAAAAAACTGGTGGGGAAGTAAAGTGGAAGGAGATTTGGTTCCCTGCACGGAAATACCTCTGATGTGGAGCGTGTGTGTGCGTGTGTGTGTGTCCAAACTATCTCCTATATTTACTGTGCATCTGCTGCAGCAGGCGTATCGCGTGCTGCATCGTAAACCTCCATTAACGTTCCGATCGCGTCGCGCCATCCGAGCCGGGAGACAAAGCCGGCCGGCGGCTCCTTAGATGGGCCGCCGCCTCGCCCTCAGCACGCCACAATGGGAGGCTGATTACAAACACCTTGGTTTTTTTGTTTTTTTTATCTTTCTCTTTCTGGTTCTGCTCCTGATTTCTATCTTCACGCCTCCACGCAGCCTTGTGATAGGTGCTTCCCCCCCCACCATTACTCACTGAGGGCAGGGTCCAAACAAAGGCCGCTCGGTGGCAATCAGTCAGGGGTTATGACAAAAAGCGTTTCAATAAAGGGCCGCCCTGAAATCTGATGTGAGTGGACACAGCGCCCATTTTAATGAGCCCAGATTCCCCTTTGCTAATCTCCCCGGAGGAGGAAATAGCACACGGACTCTTTCTCCCAGCTGAGACGCACACGGGCGCTTGGAAAGTGTGATTTTCTTTACTTTAAATATAGAATATGGGCGGGATGTTGCAAGGACGCGGCGAAACGGGCGCATCTTGGCTGTTCCCGTTCATCATCCGCCGGCAACGACGGATGAGTTTGGAGCGCTTCCAGAGCCGGAACGGCTCCAGAACCGTCTCCCGGATGACTCATTTCCATCAGAGATGCACAGTTGCATTAGAAAATAGCGGCAGAGTGAAAGGTGAAGTCCCACACACACAAAAATAAATGGCAGCAGTCAACCGCGGCCGCCATCTGCATTTGAGTAACTTTCATTCTCAGTGTTTAATTCGGTCTCGAGTGCTTCTAATGGCCAGTCTGAAAATACACCCGGGGCTTTAAAAGAGAATCCGGGTGAATTGTGACTTAATCCCGCAACTGTGACACGCTTCCACATTTGTTACTTGCTTTGGGGCTTGTGGGAGTTTTGCTATTTAGACCACAAACCCACTGAAAGGCCTCAGTGTGAACCCAGGCTGCCATTAAATTACAGATTGGGTTTTAAATGATGCCCTGTCCGGGAAAAGATCCTCAAGGAAATCAAGGCAAATGGTACTTACGTTAAAGTCAGAGCGAGCATAGTTTGATGTCAGACTGTATGCTAAGCTAGCAGCCGTCCGCTCCCATATTTAGCTTGAGATGTAACAGTTGCATTAATTTGACTGAAGAGGAACCTGCTGCAGACAGACAAACGTGCCCCCGTCTCTGGTTTTAGGGCAGAAAAACTCATGTAGCAGATTTGAAGAAAAAAAACATGTGTATTCGGTATCAAACGCACCGTGGGGGTCGCCTCTGAGGTGTAACGTCTCCGTGGGGGAGCTGAAATGCAATTTGGGGATCTGGAGGTCTCGCAGCATCGAGGATCTGATGGCAGATCTGTAGCCGAAGGCGGCGGTGCGTCCATACTAGGGCACGTCTCTGGAATTAGAAACCTTGATCCTCCTGATCCGCAGCAAGCTGTCAAATACGGGGACGGGTGGGGAAGAAAGAGGGGGTTGAGCCCCTTGAAGGCTCACACCAAAGAGGAACGTGAGGGCAAGAGAAGAAGAGGGAGGACTTCTAATGTAGCGATGGAGAGATACAGAAGCCACCCAGAGGAGAAGTGGGCGGAACATCGAGCAGAGCGTGACAGAAGAGGTGATTTAGGGAGGAGGATTCTGAGGAGTGGGGCCGGTAAACAGCTGGAGATGTGAGATGCTGTGGGGGGGGCTCGGGTCCGACAAGACTCACGCGGTGATGTCATGACCTCGTGTGTGTCCTGGCGTCTGCGCCCGTCTGCAGGTGCTGCCAGGAGCCGGGCATCGGGCCTGCTGGGGCACGAGCCAAGATAAGAAAGATAAGACAAAGGACAGGAAGTAGACATACAATAAAGGAATACAAAACAGCCCAGACACCAGAATCTGCCCCCCCCCCCCCAGTCATGCCCACACGTCTACTTTACAGCTCGCCGGGGCATTAATCTCGCCCGCTTTTGTTTCCCTCCTACCATCGCCCGTGCGTCTGTCCTCACTTTAAAACTAAAGGCCAAAATGTTACACATTAGCGGAGTAACCTTGTCTAAGCCACCGCCATTAACCTCCAGCTCTGGTTACCCCCCCCTACCCCACCCCCCCCCCCGTGTGCTGCAAGGCCAGGTTCAACGAGCCCAGAGGTTAGACGGGGCAACATTTACACCCGCCGCCAGAGTTTGTGGTCGCACATGTGCCCGTAAGCTAGGAATGCTCAGACACATGTGAGAAAATACCAGTGGAGCGGGAGCAGCAGCTGTGATGCCGGTTCGAGCGGAAAGGAAAGTGGTCTGGGGAAAGTGGGCGGGGACTCAGAGGTCAAAGGTCAGAGGCAGTCACGTCCGAGCCCAGCAGACCGTTAGCAGCCCGACACGAGCTGTTGAAGAGTTAGTGACCCAGGAGAGGTTTTTTTTTTTAAATGTACCTTGACGTTTGTGCGTGAGCACGTGCACACGCGCGCACTGGTGCGCCCTCATGGACACACAAACTCACGCACAATAGAAGGTGGCCCCAGACAGGCTGTCGTCTGGGTGCTGCAAGTAGATTACCTACACAAACAACCTAAAAATACCCTCCTTTTCACTCATGATTTGCCCCCCCCCAGACACACACACACACACACACGCGCGCACACGCGCACACACGCGTGCACACACACTTGTCAACGATCGAGCTGCTTATGAGACACCAACGAGGTTGGTAAACCAGCCCCAGAGACCACAGACAAATAGATAATTAAAGTTTTCATGATGCAGAGCAGTTAAGTGTTGACATGTGTGTTTGTGGATTTGTGTGAGGTGTGAGTTGAAGACAGATGTGTGTGTGTGTGTGTGTGTGTGTGTGTGTGTGTGTGTGGCACATTGTCTTTTAAAGTGAAAATATGTGGACACTGGGACTGAGACAGTCTTCAGGTACCTGAAATTATTCAGCTGCCCACATTTGTGTACGTGCCCTGTTGTGTATTGGAGGCTGATTAATAAGACTAAAGGGCAACATGGGGGTGGGGGGCGGGGGCAGGGATTGTTTGGGGGGGTATAATTGTTTACAAAGTTTGATAAGAGCCCCTTGTTTGAGGGGGCTTCCTCATTGCTTCCTCTTCCTCTTTACCTATTCTTGGAGTTTGGGTATGTTCTCCTCACACCTCCTCCCTTTTCCTGCAGCATTCGCCCCCCCGCATTAGCATGCACCCTCCACCTGCTACCACACACACACACACACACACACACACACACACACACGCACACACCTCTTATGGGCTGAAATACAGCTCCTTTCATTGTAAACAATGTCAGGAAAGAACGTAGGGTACACTATCAGGTACACTATCATGGGCACGCTCACTCACTCACACACACACACACCACACACACACACACGCACACGCACACACCTCTTATGGGCTGAAATACAGCTCCTTTCATTGTAAACAATGTCAGGAAAGAACGTAGGGTACACTATCAGGTACACTATCATGGGCACGCTCACTCACTCACACACACACACACACACACACACACACACACACCCACCCACACACACACACACACGGGCTCAGGGGCCTCCTGAGACACTAGGGAAATTCAACCAAGACAATACCTGGACTGACTTTGTTTACCGCCGGTCGTCCTTGCCGTACTCGTGTCCCCGCTCGCCGTCTGTACTGTACACAAACCCGGCAGCAGCTGTGCGTCTGTGCATCGGCGCAGCACCGAGAGTGTTTCAGGGGCCTCTGTGCATCCCTGAGGGTGCGCATGTGTAAATATCTGTTGTTATTTGTTATTTGTTGCGGGTTAACCTTCGCCTAGCTTCCATGTCTCAGATGCGAGACGTTAGCAGCGTCCGTCCAGCAGTTCCATCAAGCAAAGATGCGTCTCGGCTCTTTTCGGACACATTTATGGGTCTAGTGAGGTTTTAAGGGAGGCGTCGGGTCCATTCTGGAGTGCTTGGGTGGAATACTAAATACTTTAGATGTGGTGATATAACTATTGTTTTAATATTCCTTTATAAGGCCGAAGGAATTAGCCTGGAAGTGGAGCCTACGTGTCAGTAAGAACATAAAGACCTCAGTCCTCAGGAAATCTTTAGAACAATGTTTCATTTTTAGTTACGCAATCCAAAATGTGATAATATAGGTGGTGCCGCCAGCGTCATGGTCCCCAGCCAGGTACCGAAGCAGGAAACTCCGTTCCTTCCAATATCCATGAGAACCCTCCACGGTCTGAGTCCGGCGCTGCTCATTAAAAACCCAGACTTAAGGCGACGTTTGGTGACTTTTTAATTAGGACACAAGTGTCACAGGTGGCTCTTGTATGATGGTCTGCACTGCTGACTCGACATAAACCGGCGACCTCCTGCTGCTGGCCCAGGCCCGGGTCAGGCCGCCGTTAGCCTCGCCGGGTCCTGCTGCGCTGCTTCCTCACTGCCGATAAAGATGTCGACTCGGATCTTGTGAGGCGACTGCTTCTGGTTCTGTGTCGTGAGGGGCGCTACCTTCCGCGGGCGAACTTTCCCCTCCTGGTCAAGGTCAAGATGTGTGAAGAGCTCGCGTCATCAATCACGGTGATCGGCTCCGGTGGCCGTGTGTCCCTCATCCATCATTCTGATGGGCTTCGCTGTCCATGTGGCCGCGTGTCGCCATCAGAGCCGGAGGTGATTAATTACCGCGGTGACAGAATTAATGAGTTAACCTGCTCCGCTGTCCTGCTGTTCCACCGACAGATGCTGGCGGTCAGCAACTAGTTAGCGCGGTTAAGGCGCCGCTGCCTCGGGTGCAGGTGCGTGCACGTCTGAAACATGAATGGATGGTATCCAAGAACAGAGACGGCTCCTCAAGGTGCGGGAGCAGAGACCCCCTTCGCCCTCCGGCCCTGGAAACCGACCAGTGGGGTTTTTTGAAGAGCGCCATTGTGAGGACGCCCGCGACGGCTCCTCTCGCCGTCTGTTATGACTAAAAGGTTTCATCGCTCCACGAGAACAAAGCGCCGCCATGAAAGGGGAGAAACGCCGTCGTTTGCTGGGATTGTTATCAGCAGAGGCTGCGCTGCTGCCCGGCCTGCTTGAGTTATTGGGTTTGGCTGTTGCTGCCGCTTCTGGGGGGACGATTGTTGCGTAAAAAACCGATACTTCATAAAAAGAAACACTTTTCGTCCCTGGTGTGTTTGAGTCCTTGGTGTGAAACTGAGGAAGAAGTCGCCGATGACTGTTGAAGATGGCGATGACTGTTGAAAGGCTAGCTTGGAGGTCGGCCCCGCTCAGACGTAGCTGGTGTGCAGCCGCAGACGTCCCCTTTTCGTTTCGCCTCACGTGGCGCGACTGGTTCATCCCGCCGAATCGCCACCGCTCGGACAAAACTACTCATTAACTTCCTCCGCCCGCAGCCCCCCCGGTCGTCCGTACGTGCTTTAGCTCGGAGACAACGGGGAGGGGGCGGGGCCAAAGTCTGACAAAGGAGGGAAAGGACTAAAGCAGGATTGAATGAGTGAAAGAGCAGCTCGGGGAGAAAAGGGGGAAGAATGCAGTGTCCTGGTCTATGAGGATTCCATTTTTTTGCCTTTCTAGAATAGAACAGTAAGTCACCAGTCTCTTTGTCTGCTTTTGATCTCTTAGCTAAGGGATTTGGCACCTGACAAACCCCTTTCGGTTTGAAAGGAAGCCTGCAGAGAGAAAACCAAGCTAAGCTGGAAGGAGAGCTGCAGTGGGAGTTTGGGGGGGGGGGGTCCATGTAGTGAGAATGGGAGCAGTGGGAAGGGAGACGGGGCAAGAAAGATGGTGTGGAAAAATCCTGAAAGTTGTCTGAGAAGATATGTGGCGGGCTTCTCCTCTCGGGCCCCGTAAAACTCGATACATGTGTGCTCGTTTGGTAATGCCTGGCGCAGGCAGCCGTCCATCCAACAAGTCTTCAGGGAGCTTCCTCTCTGGAATCTCTTTCTTGGACCACCCACTACTGCAGTCTATTCCTATTCACACAAACAAGTGCACACACACACACACACACACACACACACACACACACACACACACACACACACACACACACACACCTAATTGAAAGCAAATTCTGCAGCTTAACCTGGACGTCGGCTCCTCTCCTCCCATTGGCTCGTCCTCTCTGCAGGACAGACGCAGCTGTAAACAAGTCTCATAGCTTCCTCCAAAACACCGCTTTAATTAAAAAATAAAGTCCTGCCCGAGCGTGCACGGCGCAGCATCTTTGAGGAGCAACCCGGCCTCGGACAGCTGAATAATTGATGAGCGAGGACCCGATCGAGCGTTCCCGTTCCGAGGTAGCCCGCTCGCTCGTCTTTAAAGACGCTCGGACCCAACGGCCGTGAAGCAGAGCACTCAATTAACTCTCCCTCCGGCTTTTAGCAGAGGGCATCTTCTCAAACAACGGGGTGACCCCGCAATCAACTCTGGAGTCTTTCCTGGTCAGCGCACATGCACAAACCCTCAGCCAGCGCTGTGTTTCTGCACCTGAAGCGGTCACAACCTTTAAAACAATGGCCGGTGACCCCGGCGGTCTCATAGTAACGAGGCTGGGGTGAAGATAGAGAGATAACGTAGTCTCCCCACTAATCCCTGCTCTTTTGTCAGAAACGAAGCGTCGGCTTCACGCGCCCCTTCAGCCTACAATCAAAGGGATCCATAGCTTAGCATTAGCGAGTGAAGCTCTGATTGACTGAGCGGGAGCAAAGAATGTCTCAGCAGGGAGCAGCTAGCCTGGCTCAGTTAGCTAATCCAGGTACCAGAGAGGAGTGTTGGCGGTCCACCTCCGAGATGGTCTTCCCAGTGTTTTATGGAGCGCGTGGACCGTGAGCGTGTTAGCATTTGTTGTTGGAAAGTGAGCGATTGCTGCACGTTTTAGGGGTTTCTGGTGTGGTGAACACATGTGGGAGTTTGTTTACGTGGCTGTTTCTCTGTGAACGCGGTACCCTGGGGTGTTTAATCAGCGCACATTCAGATCTGGGATCTGTCTGCGCGCGTGCGCGCGTGCGTGTGTGTGCGTGTGTGTGTGTGTGTGTGTGTGTGTGTGTGTGTGTGTGTGTGTGTGTGTGTGGGCTCGGGTTCACTTGTCGCCTGCAGACAATACATGTGCAATTGTCTGATTTATATTTGGCATCAGTTTACTCATCAGTCCGAAGGATCCTTTTACACCACACACACCCCCCCCCCCCCCACACACACACACACACACAGCCTTTAATAGAACCCAAACCGCCGACCCTCCGGTCCCGGAACCGTTCCCAACCCACTGCCGAGCGCACGGCGGCCGCGTTGACTGACAGGTTATTCCATCCAATCGGTGTTGCGGCCGTGCACGCTGCGCCTCTCGGAGAATTGTTCTTTTGTCCCTCTCGTCTGGTTCACCGCTCCGGGGAGAAACACGACCCCCCCACGTTTCCTCGGCCTTTATAGGAGCAGATAGACGGGGAGAAACTCCTTGAAATCAGAACCGTCCAATCAAAGTGTCACTCAAAGGAAAGGTGAGCACTGTCACCGAGAGCTGGAGAGGTGTCACAGTGGTTATCGCCCAGTGCTCCCAGTTTGCCCTGTGCTCCCAGTGCTCCCAGTGTGGTGCTGCTTGTTTGTTAAATGGTCTGAAGTGCTCTGATTTCACAGTAACCGAGCTGCACTTCAGAAGTTCAGCAGTCCGACATTTGAGGCAATAAAGCATTAAAATGGAAAGGAAGGAAGGAAGGAAGGAAGGAAGGAAGGAGGAAGGAAGGAAGGAAGGAAGAAGGAAGGAGGAAGGAAGGAAGGGAAGAAGGAAGGAAGGAAGCACGTGCTGCAGAAGAGAAAGAGATGGTTTTCTTGTTGCTAATCCATATCACAGACTCCTCTATGATGCGGAGCGTTTTGCTCCGGCAGCAACCAAACACACGACTTCGCCCGCTCCAAAGCTCGTTTTGTTGCCCATGAGCATCGTTTCTGATGGGCCCTCAGCCTGCTGCCGTTGGAAACAAATACTGGAGAAGTCCACGTCGACCGTGTCCCATCAGGCTTGTCCTGCACGCTTGGATTGTTCCTAACCGACTTCCTGCCTGTTTTCCTGCCTTTTCCAGCCTGTAAGATCGGCTACTATCGCGCCCTGGCCACCGACGGCTCCTGCTCCAAGTGCCCGCTCCACAGCTACTCCGTCAGGGAAGGATCCACTTCCTGCGTCTGCGACAAGGGATACTTCCGCTCTGAGACGGACCCGGCTTCCATGCCGTGCACCCGTAAGTACGCCGGGCTCGGGGCCCTCCTCCGTGTTGACCAGCGATTTACTGTCATTTGGAAGCAGCTTAAGCTGTTTTCCGGAGAAAACTGCTGTGTTTCATATTAGGAACCAAATATTGTTTGGGAAAAGAACACATAAACAGGGTGATTGCTTTGGTCCATACATGGTTCTGATTATCTGCCTCTCTCGCTGTCACGCAAGGCCCAGCCTGAATTACCTCCTCGCCCCCACAGAGACATAAAGCACCAGGCTGCAGCTTTAATGGCTGTCTTTTGAATCCAGGTGGTACTTAGCGATCAGTCACGGTGACAGAGAACTAATGAGGGATTCAGGCTCCCAAAAAGGGCCTGCGGAACAGCGGAGAGGGGCAGGGACCGACCGGGAGGACTAAAGTGTAACTAAAAGGATGTTATTAACACCCCTGCTGTCTAATGGTGCCTTTCCTTTATTAAATCTCGATCCGTGCCCGAGTCGGCTAGCTGGAACGGCTCACACAGAGGCAGAGGAAGCCACAAACGCACAACTTTGTCGTCACGTAAACAGCCTTCGCGCTGCGTTCGTGCGCCACAGACTGTTTGGGTTATTCCGCATTGCTCACAAACATCTGCTAAGTCGCTCATCTCTCGGCTCGCTCGCCACTTGGCCTGAATAATCTGTCAGGCTTCTATGGATTTATCACTCGGCAGAGCGGTTTATTAATTCGGACGAGCAGCTGAAGCTTTCCTGCGGAGCACACAAGCGGCGGAGCAGCAGCGCAGCTCTAATTATTCCCCCGCTGCGGCGTATCGGCGCAGGAATCGCAAACGGCATTTTTTCCGCGAGTGGGAATACGAGGTAATGTTATATCTGAGGGAGATGCTAATCTGCGAGTCTTCCTGGAGCCCTTTCTCCCTTCAGACCAGCAAGGAGACATTTGTTTAGCCTTTCTGCTTCTCGCCGGTCTGGACTCGTGTCACATTGGTGAGATCGAGATCTCAGCAGATCCCAGGTCAAGGTGGGTGGTCGCCCGCCCTCCACTGGTTGATCTTATACTAATAAGTACATCTGAAGATGTCCCCTTGTATTCCTGCAGTCAGATGTGCTCGAGCTTCAGCCTCAGTGAGGTGGAGGCGGCGTGCACGAGCTGCTCGGCTCTAAACGGAGCAGGGTTCCGAGATGCTTTCGCTGCTCGGTCAACCTCTAATATATTGAATTAGCCCTGTAATGAATGAGCTTTACGCTCGTCCCTGTTAGCGGCGATGGCATCTGGGCACGGCCACTGCGAGCAACAGCTGTCAGTGCTCATTACTCGCCATGTTTTATTTGGGCGTGCACGTCCGTCTCTGCCGCAGCACTGGGAGGGGAAGCCTCCCGGCGACCTTCGCCCTGCCTCGCCAGCCGCTCAACATTTGATCTTTGAACCCTCACCCTGTCTGTCGTCTGCTGTTTTCCTTCCTCCTAGGTTTTTTCGTCACTCCCCCCCCCCCCCCCACCCCCCCAGCCGAGGCGCTGTAATTTCAGCTGTCACTCACGCATACCTTCTCCTTCGCATTTTTGTTTTCGCTCCCGCTCTTTAAACCCACTCAGAGTCACACACGGCAAATCAGGAGGAGAAAAAAATCCTCTCTGAGTGGTTCCCTGTTGCTGCTGAAGGTCAGGCTGTGTGTGTGTGTGTGTGTGTGTGTGTGTGTGTGTGTGAGCGGATAAATAAAGAGCATTCTCTCTTCACACCATCTGTCGGCATCGTTCTTGCGATCCCACACGCAACCTTTTTCTGCTTTTGTTTCACGTTAATTAAAAAAAAATTACAGATCAGTTCTGACGAGCACAACTCTGCTTGCGGTTTAACACCACAGCTCATTAGTTAGTGCAGGTTAACCACTAATTGGAATATCGGCGGGTCAATCAGGGCCCGTTAAAGATGCTGAACTCTAAATTAGCCGTGATGGCTGCTGCCTACAAATGTCACGAATTGGCCCGTAATTAGCCAAACGTGTTGAACGTGACTCTTCACATCCCAGCCCCACATCTAAATGTTTTCTCAGCAACATGTGCGGTTCACACGGATGTTTGTGGCCGCGCACACATGCGGCGCAGGCTGCTAATGAGGAGCAGGGACTGACACCCGTGGGAGCTCCGCTGGCTCTCCGAGAGGGTTCTTCTCCATTTCAGCTTTCCTCGTGGCCCTTGATGTGTTTCTCAGACCTTCCTCAGTTTTCTCAGCAGCCTGGTGGAGGAGGAGGAGGGAGGAATGAACACAGATCATGGAGGACTCGTGAGGGTGTGTGTGTGTGTGTGTGTGTGGGGGGGGGGGGTCCCAGCTGGACCGTAATGGCCAGGTCAAGGTTCCAGTCAATTTAACACGCTCTGTACCTTGAGTATGAGCAGGGAGAGGGGGGAGATGGATAAGACAGATTAAGGAAAGAGGGAAGCGGACAGAACAGGATAATGTTCTTCTGGCGAACCTTCACTACCAAGTCCACCTGTTTGGGTTTTGAGGCCGCGTTGAGCTAATGCGAGGATCTGGTGTGAGCGTAGCGCTACCGTCTACCCCTCCCTCTCCCAGGATTAATTACTGGGTGTCAGTCACAGCCGATGGCTCTCCCACGCTCCCTTGCTCCCACCAGTGCATTCTGGGAGAGCGACAGGTAGAGCCAGAGGTAGTTTGTGTGTAGCGGAATTCATTTAAACTTATAGACTCAGACTTATAAAATAATCACCCAGCGTTGGTTACGCGGTCCCCGCCCTCGCCGATACACGTGTGCTTGCACATTTGAGCACAAACTAAGGTTGCTTTGTAGAAACAGATCCACTTTCTGGCCCCCAGAGTGGGAAGATCAATACAGCCTGTGTTTGTGCGACAGCTGTTCGGCCACTGGGATTAGCTTATCTTACCTTAGCATGAGCTCAGGTAGGAGCCACCGTTGCAGGTAAAAACCCTCTTGATTTTCTAAAAGCCCCCACATACATTTATTTCATTAAGTGTTACGTTCAGCTCAGAAATGTGCCAACTTCTACCGTCGTGCTATTAAAACCTGAGAAGAGCACAAAGCAATAAAAGAGCGACGCTGACGGCCGTGTCGGCACGTCGGCTTAGCGGCTGTTTTTGTTCTCTTTGTCTGAGAAATGAAACAGTGAGCGGGAGAAAAGGGGGAAGAGCGGCACTTTATCTCAGTTCTTAATGAGAATTTATTAATAGCTTTTCATCAATAGCTGAGGTTATAAGCTGATAATAATACCCCTACTCACCCCAAATCCAGCCCCTTCTCTCTGTTCTTCTCCGCTTCATCACATCGTTCATCAAGATTTTTGACTTACGAGCCCTGATCAAACCTTTTTTTCCACCTTTTGAGCTCATCCCTGCTACGAGTCAACTCCCATAACCCCCCCGCCGACGCTGTCTTGGTCAAATCACTCATCCCCGCGCCGCTCCTCCAAAAATAACATTGATAATTAATTTCCGTCGTGGAATGATTTGTCTGTGCTCCCACTAGCTTCCATATTTCACCGTGCATCGATCCCCCGCAGTCTGCTCGCGTGCGCTTCATTAGTCAGTGAGGGGGCGAGCAAGACGGGGAAAACGGAGAGAGAGAGTCTCTGTCGCTAATGTTCGAAGCGTCGTAAGGACACATTAATTAGCGCAGAGCTAAATGGAGTCAGGGGAGTTTGAGGGGAGCTGCTCCTGCTGTGTAGCCGCAGCAGCCTTTAAGCTACAAACACCACCTCAATAACGGGGCTCAAAGCAAACTTTCCCAGGGTTCCCCGATGTCCCGCTGCTAACAGCGGGGGTGGGCGCGTCGCCGCCGCCAGCTGATCCCACATATGAATGCCGGGATATCGGATTTCAGTTAAATTAACCCAGCTGAAACAAGATCCTCCCAGGCTGTAATGGACAGGACATTAAAAGGGAATTTAAGAAGTCTCGACGACGGGACGGCCCAGTCACTTACGTATTCATGTGGAAAACGTGCACGTGAAACGATATCAAACGTATTTAACATCTCTCTGCTTTTCAGGCCCTCCGTCTGCACCCCTCCACCTCATCTCCAATGTGAACGAGACCTCCGTGAACCTTGAATGGAGTCCGCCCCGGAGCAGCGGTGGGCGCCAGGACCTGACCTACAACGTGGTGTGCAAGCGCTGCGGGCCCGACGGCCGGCGCTGCCAGGCCTGTGGCAACGGCATCCACTTCAGCCCCCAGCAGCTGAGCCTGAAGGGGACGCGGGTGTCCATCAACGAGCTCCAGGCGCACACCAACTACACCTTCGAGGTGTGGGCGGTGAACGGAGTCTCGCCTCAGAGCCCTGGACCGGAACAGGCCGCCTCGGTGACCGTCACCACCAACCAGGCCGGTAAGAGGACACGGGCTCCCACTGATGTCATGATGTTAGTGTAACTCCACCAGTCCGGTGCCGAAGCTGAAGCTGCCACCAAATGAGCTGCAGATCTGAGGCAGAAAGGCCCGATATCACATGCAGAGGACCGGTTCCTCCGAGGGGGAGTCTGGGTGTCAGAACATGTTTAGCAAAGCTGCAGCTAATTCAGGAGAGCGCTGGTTGATTACCAAGCGGAGTGATGGATTCTCTTCAGTGGGGATGATTTTCTGCAATATTTCACTGCCGTTTTACATAATTAGGCACGAGGAGCCGAGATGAGGAGCAACACGCTATTTTTATCACTCCGGCTAATGAATGAGACGAGCCACATATTGATCCGGGGAGGCTTCGTTACAAAGGCTGCTGGGTTTTCTGCGTTTTGTGTGATTGTTCCAGTCGTGAATGAGCTGGAAGAGAGCTGGGAGAGAGCTGGGAGAGAGCTGGAAGAGAGCTGGAAGAGAGCTGGGAGAGAGCTGGAAGAGAGCTGGGAGAGAGCTGGGAGAGAGCTGGAAGAGAGCTGGGAGAGAGCTGGAAGAGAGCTGAAAAAGAGCTGGAAGAGAGCTGGGAGAGAGCCGGAAGAGAGCCGGGAGAGAGCCGGGAGAGAGCCGGGAGAGAGCTGGAAGAGAGCTGGGAGAGAGCTGGAAGAGAGCTGGGAGAGAGCTGGAAGAGAGCTGGGAGAGAGCTGGGAGAGAGCTGGGAGAGAGCTGGAAGAGAGCTGGGAGAGAGCTGGGAGAGAGCTGGGAGAGAGGAGAGAGCTGGAAGAGAGCTGGGAGAGAGCTGGAAGAGAGCTGGGAGAGAGCTGGGAGAGAGCTGGAAGAGAGCTGGGAGAGAGCTGGGAGAGAGCTGGGAGAGAGCTGGGAGAGAGCTGGGAGAGAGCTGGAAGAGAGCTGGAGAGAGCTGGGAGAGAGCTGAGAGAGAGCTGGAATAGAGCTGGGAGAGAGCTGGAAGAGAGCTGGAGGAGAGCTGGGGAGAGCTGGGAGAGAGCTGGGAGAGAGCTGGGGAGAGCTGGGAGAGAGCTGGAAGAGAGCTGGAAGAGAGCTGGAAGAGAGCTGGAGGAGAGGTGGGGGAGAGCTGGAAGAGAGCTGGAAGAGAGCTGGGAGAGAGCTGGAATAGAGGGAGGAGAGGTGGGGGAGAGAGCTGGAAGAGAGCTGGAAGAGAGCTGGGAGAGAGCTGGAATAGAGCTGGGAGAGAGCTGGGAGAGAGCTGGTAGAGAGCTGGGAGAGAGCTGGGAGAGAGCTGGGAGAGAGCTGGGAGAGAGCTGGGGGGAGCTGGGGAGAGAGCTGGGAGAGAGCTGAGAGAGAGATGGGGAGAGCTGGGAGAGAGCTGGGAGAGAGCTGGGAGAGAGCTGAGAGAGAGAGCGGGAGAGAGCTGGGAGAGAGCTGGGAGAGAGCTGGAAGAGAGCTGGGAGAGAGCTGGGAGAGAGCTGGGAGAGAGCTGAGAGAGAGCTGGGAGAGAGCTGGGAGAGAGCGAAGAGAGCTGAGGAGAGAGCTGGGAGAGAGCTGGAAGAGAGAGGGGAGAGAGCTGGAAGAGAGCTGGGAGAGAGCTGGTGAGAGAGCTGGGAGAGAGTGGGAGGAGGGGAGAGAGCTGGGAGAGAGCTGGGAGAGAGCCCTCCAGCCTGCAGAGGACGTTCAAAGCCTCCTGTTGTTCTGTCATTTAGCCTTTTTGTAGCTGGTTGTTGTGCAAATGTGTTTTACGACCCTTTCCTCTTCCGCCCTCCCCGCACTTCTCCGCTTATGGCTGATCATTACCTTCATCTTCTTTACTGCCCTGCTCTTGGGTGGCGAGCTAAGTGTCTTTTTGTATTTCTTTATCGCTAATTCCCATCCCCGGGAAAAGCGAATATCTCGAGTAGTGCCCTGAATGGCAGTTTAAGGACACGGCCGGTTGATTTAGTGGCCGGGGTCAGAAGGATGGAGATGAATGGAGCCTGTAGGGGAGCCGCGAGCGTTGCTGGACAGGCGTGCGTGGGCGCGCTAACGCAGCTCGCCACGGACGCGCAGGTGGCGCGTTGGTGCGGCCTCATGGCGACACTATTTACCTCACATGTAAAGTTTAAATCTGCAGCCACGCTAGCATGAACCACAGTGTTAGCGCATCTGACCGTATCCTGAGTGTAAATGTGCCGGCATGCACGCGGACGTTTGTCTCTCCGACCATGCACGCACGTGCACGTGTGTGTGTTAAAGACAACACACGCACGTGCACGTGTGTGTGTTAAAGAGAACAGCTTCAGACTGATTGGATTTCTTCCATCTAATGCTCCGTAGAGGCTTTGGAAGCTCTGGTTTCAGCTGCTGGTAATCCAGCCAGTCATCTGCGGCTCTCCCTTTCCCTGTACACCCCCCCCCCCCTTGTACACCCCCCCCATCCAGACACCACGGATTACACTTTTATTATGACAGATTCATTCGGATTTCTAAGTGCAGTGGAAAAGACGCCCCCGCCGCCTTTTTTCCAGGAGACGTTCGGATTTCAGCCAGGAAGGAATGAGAACGACAGGTTGGATGGAGGGAGAGAAATATGGAGGGCGACCAGAAGATGGGCGCCTGCGTGCACGTGCACGAGGTCAGACCGTTGGGAACAATCCCACCACCATAAATCAGCCGGGGTGTGGAACCCTTTCTCCCAGGCTGGGAGGGAAACGAGGGTGCCCAAACTTTGAACTGACCCTGGGCTGTAAATGTGTGTGTGTGTGTGTGTGTGTGTGTGTGTGTGTGGGAAAAGGAAGTGGAGAGGTGTTTATGTCTCGATACACAACACTTGCCAGAGAATTAGCATGGAGAGTGTGTGTGTGGGCGCATCTGTCAGCGTACCAGAGTCTCTTCAGCCAATCAGGCTGACGTGCACGTGGAACCATATCCTGGACGGTGGAAGGAGGCTTCACAGGCTGTGGTTTCGGAACTTGGAAGCAGGAGCTCTTTTGTAACCAGCGGCCCCCCTCGTGTTGCTCGCCCCCTTCTTTTTTTTTCCCGCGGTGGCAGCAAAAATCAAGCGACGCTAATCTGGCGGCCACGTGTGCGCCGCCGTCTCCGTCTGTTAACGTCAGATCATAATCAAGCGCACATTGGCGCACGCCGCCGGAGCTGACCACATCTGCTCCTGGCAGCGTAAACGCTCCGTGATGAACACGTTCTCAAAAACAAACTTGTCACTTCAAGAACTCAAACAACAAAACACGTCGCCGCCGCCGCTTCTGAGACCATTCTCAAACACCGACGCCAACAGAGTCGGGCGCCTGGTATTTTCCTTTGAAACTTTCCTAAATTCTGATGGATCACCTGCTCAGGCTCATCGTGTAACGACGATACCGCTCAGAAAATCTTTATCTTCACTTTAGCCGAGGCCAAAAAATCAAAATGCAACGTGAGGAGGCAACGTGATTAAAGTGGCGTATCTGTCATCTTTGGGGGAGAGATGGATGTCTGGATTAGCTCGCTGTAGCAAAGGCCCCTGACCCCCCCAGGGGTTGGTCTCTCTGAGCCGAACCGTCCTCAGTGGGTCCCAGGAGGGCCTTCAAATTGGCTCGTGCTGGTGGGGAAGATTGATCGGGAGGGATACAAATGGCCGTCATCTAATTGTTTAAGGGAGACACAACACATTAGGCCAACAGGATTACACAACCTTGGGTTAATCTATTTACCCAGAGATGTCTGCAATCCCATACCTCTCCATATCCATCTCCATCTCAACCCCCACCCGTCACAACCGACCATCTCCTGTCGCTTTTTCACCCCGCTGAAACTCAATCTGCCACCGAATTCCAGGCCCGTTTGAACTCCCCGACTAAAAGCCTGGGTTTTGTTAGCGTTAGCTCAGATGCTATTCTCCCTGGAGCCCATGGTCAAAGTGATGGGAATGTATATAATGTCATAGATAATCTGATCTTAATCAGCGGACTGTGGACCCCTCATTAATCATCCAACTGTGATTTTTTAAAAGGCAGATGTTCTTGAAGGAGTAAGGTTACAGTATCACCGAGGTCAAAGATTCAGCAGTTGGGAGAGGACTAGCTTGCATGTGCGTGCGTGTTGGCCCCTCATGCCTGTGGTGAACAGGTACAATAACCCAGTCTGGTTGTGAGAGGGCACCCTGTGTGACTCCATTGTTCCTCGCTCTATAACTCCAGCCGTCCTTTATATCCAATAAAAGCGTCTGAACAGGAGCATTTTTCAGTTAAAACGCCGTCTCCTCTCTGACATTAAGAGCGCGTATGACCCAATTTTAGCATTGTCACAGTCCCTGAAGATAGAGGTATGATTTGTGCAGCAGTGACGCACTGGGGGGGTCGAGTACGAGCCATTATCTGTGCTTTAACCTTCACACGGAGAAGGCGTCTGAACGCAGATAGCGAGGCTGCTTGAAATACGCTCTCATTATCAGCTGCAGCTGGATTGGCTTCAGATAAGATCGTTCACTGTAGCTTTAATGAAAACCAATTGATTTCCTGTCTTGCTAGTCGGGGGAAAAAAAAAAAGGTGTCGAGCTAATTTGGAGTTTTATGGCTCAGATTTTGCAGAATGTTTCCCAGGGTGACCTGGAGAAAAGCAAGTTAAATATTATTCTGCTAGCTCATAGAAATAGAGCTCAATGCTCGCACCAGCCAGGGGAAACTGGAGGGTTTATTGATGCCCGCCGCTCCTTTAGAAATAGACCAGTGCCACACACACGAGGCACGTGTGGGTGCATACAACACCCGGCTTTAAGACCGCGATTCATGGAAAACAGGCGATTGCTTGGTGGCCCAGGCCTCTGTTTGTAGGGGATTTAGGAGGCGACTCCAGGGAAAAATGTTGCTTTATTTTTCTATTTTTCCCATTATTTCTCCAGCCCCCTCACCGGTGACTTCCATCCAGGCCAAGGATATCACCAGGCACACCATCTCACTGGCCTGGCAGCCCCCGGACAGAGCCAACGGGGTCATTCTGGAGTACGAGGTCAAGTACTACGAGAAGGTGAGGGCTTCGTTGAGGCGCCGCTGCTGTTGGTGCATCGAAACCCCAGTGACGACTAACGTCTTCTGCTGTCCCCAGGACCAGAATGAGAGAAGCTACAGAATCATAAAAACCTCATCCAGGAGCACCGACATCAAAGGTCTAACCCCCCTCACTTCCTACGTCTTCCACGTGCGCGCTCGCACGGCGGCCAGCTACGGGGAGTTTAGCGGCCCGTTTGAGGTCATGACCAACTCTGGTGAGCTCGAGCAGATCTTGGAGGCAGCTCCTGCGTGTTCATTTCAGGGAAAATGGCAGCGAGTGGCAGCATATTTTATCCGCTTGTCTCTTTTTACCGCGGCGCCGTTCATCAAAAACAACCGTTGTCAATAAAAGATGAAAGGACGGCGCCGCGGCACCTGGCTGGACATTTGAAAATGCTTCCAGTGGAAACCTCTGAATCCTGCCGATGGGTCATCGCTCAGACAAAAGCCTCTCCTGGATATCTCATTTCCCCCGTGGTTATTCTGTACACGGGGAGTCTGAGGCCGGTTACAGGGAAGCCCTCCACGGCCAGATGTTCCTTTGTGATGCAGATGCTGCAGCAGCGCATGCTAACGAGTCCCCGTTCTCTGGCGTGGGAAGACGGGGGTGTGTGGTAGCTTCAGTCACTTATGCTAACTCACCTTCCTCCCCATTTCTTGCCCCCCCCCCAGTACCTGCGCCCATTATCGGTGACGGAGCCAACTCCACCGTGTTGCTGGTGTCAGTGGTGGGCAGCGTGGTCCTCCTCATCATCCTCATCAGCGCCTTCGTCATCAGCCGCAGGTGAGCCTCATCTTCCTCCATCTTCCCCCTCTGAACCCCCCCCCTAGAAAAGGGAAAACTAGCTGTCACACGTGCACGCTGAGTCACATTGAAACCGGCTCCCTCAGATGGGGATGATGACTTGCTGCACCGGAGACGTGACTGGCAGCCGCGACAGCCAAAAAGATGCAATCAGCGACCCCTGGCTCCCTGCCCCCCCCTCACATCCATCTCCGCTCATCACCCACCCCGCCCCCCCCTCCTTTGTCTCAGTTGTAATCTGGGCCAGGAGTTATTTTCTCCTGCTGCACCTTGCTGACCGCGGTGAAGAGAAAGGAGGGAGACAGGGATGGTGAACAATGAGATAAGCAGGCGGCGAGGAGCCGGAGATAGAGCGGAGCGCCGGAGCGCCGGGCCGAGAGGCATCAGGTGGATTTGCTCTGACCCAATCTCAGGGTGTTAACCAGGGAGCGGGACAAAGCGCCGTCACACAGATGGGATTACATGCAGATGGGGCAGCTGCACCTCAGGGTGTTGTTAACCACACTCCCCTCTGCTTGTATGTGCTGGGGAAGAGCACACATTCACTATTATCCTAGCACAGTCAGAAATAGCATATTTAATACGTGGAAGGTTCGATTCTTAGTTGTAATTTAATCGGACAATTATCAGTAGTAGTGAGCCTGTGTGTTTGGAGCTCACAGTCCAAATTTGCATGTGTGTATTGATGTTGATATTGAGTGGAGGAGGTCGTGCGTGCACGTGTGTGCACGTGCGTGCGTCTGCTTCACCCTGATTGCGGCCGTCCTCAGCCGAGCAGGTGGCTGTCTCTGCCTTTTTATATGCATATGAAGGCCACTGTGCTGTCGCCACTGTCCTGAAGTCGCCCCGGCAGGCTGGGGGCGACACTCACACCGAGGTTTACGAGCTCTGCCCAGCCAGGGAGGGGGGCAATCTGCCCATTTCCACCGCTGACCCAGCCTGGGGATTTAAGTGCATCTTCTCAGGGATCGACTGGCTGCTATGGTGTCCTACAAGATTCTTTATCCCCCTCAAATCCTTTTAAAATTTTCCTCAACGTGTTACACAATCACTTGGAGACCAAGCTCCCATTATTAATAATTCCCTTATTAATCATCATCAACATTTATATCTTATCAGTAATCCATGAGATTCCTGCTACTTCACATGATTTAACTGAAGTGGCTCATTGAGTATTCCTTTGAATTTTAATCAGGAGCTAGCCTGCTAATTAGCGCTCATGCCGTTGATGTGTCCATGCCTCCTGTTGACATTTGAAGACAATTGTGAGCTGTAGATCTGATGTTTGTGCTCCTTTCTCCTTCCAGGAGGAGCAAGTACAGCAAGGCCAAGCAGGACTCTGATGAGGAGAAGCATTTGCATCAAGGTACCGCTGTCAACACTCCGCCGCCGCCGCCTTTAATAGAAAAGCATTAGCGCTGTCAGGTGTGTTCATCTAGACACGCTCGAAACCACAAATGAAGCCCATAAAATGGAGGGAGGGAAGAAAAAACCCAAATGTTTCGGAGTGAATCGACTGGCGTTCTGACGCGCTCCAAACACCTCATTATCAAGTCGTGCCTTCTTATTTGCGTCTTGCAAAAAAGTTCAAGCTAACGAGGTCCGTCTTCGTTGGAATGACATGAAAAGAGAGGAGTTAGAGTATAAAGAGAGGGGAAGGAAGGGGGGGCTGTGCTGAGGACGGAGGTGTAGCCCGCAGCACCATGGAAATCAAGACCAGATGGAGCGGAGTTTCACCTCTTTCTCCTTATTGTTGGATTTTTTGCCTCAATTCCTCTTCTCTAAACTCTGCCCTCAGGTGTGAGAATATATGTCGACCCCTTTACCTACGAGGACCCCAACCAGGCCGTCCGAGAGTTTGCCAAAGAGATCGACGCCTCCTGTATCAAGATCGAGAAAGTGATCGGAATCGGTGAGGAACGTTCCCCCTTTCTCCTCAGTCCAAGCAGAATAATCTTTGTAGGCTCCCGCAGAAAAGAAAAGCTAAAGTTTGTTCTTCTCCTGGAAAAAGCCCTTGTGGAGAAGTAAAATCCAGCCAAAGGAGTCATGTGTGTCGCTACTGCAGCCTGAGAAAAGTCAAACAATGACAAAATAATAAAGAGAAAGAATCAATATGTCCATTTCCCCATTAGCGCTGCTCCAGTGCCTGCGGGGGGGGGGGGGGTAAAGGACCATGATCGATGTTTAACCCCTTCTACTCACGCCGTCGTCTGCCGCACCCTTGACGCTGTTGTGAAACTATGGTTGCAGGCGAGTTCGGCGAGGTCTGCAGCGGCCGCCTGAAGATGCCGGGCAAGCGGGAGATCTGCGTGGCCATCAAGACCCTCAAGGCCGGCTACACCGACAAACAGAGGCGGGACTTCCTGTCCGAGGCCAGCATCATGGGCCAGTTCGACCATCCAAACATCATTCACCTGGAGGGCGTGGTCACCAAATGTAGGTTTTCTTTTCCTGAAGTCATTTTTCCGTGTCGTTAGAGAGACTTTTGGCTGCTGCTTGACACCCCTCATGTGCCGTACGTGTGTTTCCATATGTGGGATCCAGTGGAGACGTGGGACCACTTGTGGGGCAGCGAGCATGTAGTTTGTTTATGTACCACAGGGACCCGTCCCCACCGATCTTTTAGCATGACGCTATTGCCTTTGCTGATATTTTGTGACTTTGTGGCTAATGTTTTAAACATTTCCCTCCGCTCCCTGGAAACCAGGAACAGAGCCAAAAGGCGGAGAGTTGGGTTTCCAAAAAGCTGTTTGGGAAACTAACGGGGGTCAAGCAAACCTCGACTTTTCCCCTTTGATGGATGTTAAATTTGGCTTGTGACAAAGTTGCTTAATCACTGAATTACATACCTACAAATGTTTTACGGGCACATCCCGGCATGGCTGCCCCCAGCTGGGCTCTGTCCAGATGGAAAAGACCCAGCACTTAAAGGAAGGAGGGAGTGGTGTTGGAGGTAACTGGGTAGTTAGGAGGGGGTCTAGAGGGTCCAAGGAAAAGGCCCTGTAGCGCAGCACCAGCCTCATTAATCATAGTGTCAGGCTAAATGTGTTTGGGGTTAGGGAATGATACCCTATCCCTCCTCTATCTGCTGTTGCATGACCGTGAAACAACAGCCAAATCTCCCTTTCTCTGCCTGTGGCACTCCTCTCTCTGCTTCCCCAAACCTTTTAGAACCATTTGTAAGGCTAGATGTGTTTTGTCAGGACTCCTGGCCATTTGGACGTGCCTGTGCGGTGGAGTCTACCTTTGTTTCTGGTGTCTGTGGAGCATCTTAATGCATCATAGTGCGACAGTGTGAACCTAAAGGTTAGATAAGAGTGTGTTTCGCTCTATGCAGAAGCAGAGATATAGGCTAGGCGTCGGTAGCAGGAGCACAGCCACCACGTCCATCATAGCTCTCGGCTCGGGGAACGACCAGACAGGCTGAGAAAAAACAGGCCAGTGGAAGGAAAGGGACTTTCTGATTGAGTGGAGCTTCCAGAAAAGAGAAAAGGAGAGAAAAGGGAGAGTTATGGGAGGGACGGAGTAGAAGCAGACAAGCTGTCCAGCACCTACGGGATGTGAAACAACAGTGAGCTAAATCACCCACTAGCTCTCCGCCTCGGCGCAGTCTTACTATTGAACGTTTGACGCGGGGGTTTGGACAAGCGAGTCCTTCTCACACTGAGTGCGGCTGCAAATTCTATTAAAAATCCATTATTTGAGTTGCACTCCGCTCTGCGATGAAGTTAGCAGGCATTTGCAGTCTGCGCTCAGTTTGCCTGCATGTTCAACAGAGCCAATTAAGTCTTATTAATCATGGAGGAGCTCCAAATAGGCGGTGAAATACATAAATGTGCAAAAATCTTCCTCCCTCTCCCCAGACTGTTGGCTGCAGTCCACCATCTCTCCGGCTCTGTACTTAATACCCAGCTGTAATTAAACCTTAGCCTCCATTAATGCCTGAAATCCGACGTGATATATTCAACAGCTGATTCACGTTAAATAAGACGTTGCAAATTTAAAAAAGACCTGTGCGTTAGCGCCTGATCTTTGTTCCCCCCGACACCAGGGCTTATGGAAACGTCTGGCCAGTATTGTCCCCCCTGTTGCGCCTCTGCCTTCCCCTGTTTGGCTGGCAGGTGATAATGGGCCCCACGGCGGGGGCCCTCGCCCAGAGTTCATTGCCAAAGGCAGCAGGGCATTTGGAGTAAACAAGGAATTAACATGCAAATGGAAAAGGAGGAAGAGGGTGGGGCCGGGAAGGCGAGAGTTTAGGGTCTCAGGTCAGACGCTCCTCAGACCTGATTGGGGAGCTGTCAATCAAAGGCAGCCCCAGGGGCAGAGGCGCGCAACAAAGGGAACAAAGATGGCACACAAAGGGAGCCCCCGTTCGCCCCCAACTTAAGCCCCATTTCCTCTTTTTAGGGCATCGCTGAAACGCCCCGTAATTAATGCAGTGCCAATCACGCAGTGGGTACGGCCCTGACTGACGGGCTCTTGGCACTGCCAGGGGCAACTTCAAGATGTCAGCTCATAACCCGTCAGCTGACAAGCATCAGATGTTTTTCAAGTCCCAATTAACTTCGGCACTTCAAATGGGACGAAGAGTTCAGTGGGCACATGCATGGTGTGTACGGGTCGGAACCTTGCCCTTCGATTTTGGGACAAGCGAGCCTCCTTTTCCTTTCCTCGTGTCTGCCCTCCCCCGAGAGACAGAGACAGACAGTGAGTGTCCACCCTCCCAGCCGCCTGTCCAGACTCAGATAAAGACAGACGCTCCCCCAGGAGACGCGGCAGAGAGAAGACAGAGGGGTGAGGTGAGAAAGGCCAGCGAGGAGTGGCAGGAATCAAGGGGAAAAGAGAGGGATTTTAAAAAGACACCACGGAGAAGCGCTACGGGGGGGGGGGGCGAGGACGCGTCAGGCGTTGGCAGGGGAGGACGAGGGCAGAGGGACAGTGAGACTGATGGGACGTCCAGCAGCAGCTCATATTGGCATAAACACAGGAGCGTTTGTGTGCTGTCTGCTTTTGTTTCACAGACACTTTAGCGTGGGGGCGAACGGGGGTGTCGTGGAACACTGAGCTAATGAAATCACTCCGGGACGGAGATGGATGGGCTGAAGGACGCACACAGGCCCCCATTCCTCCGACAGCCCCCCCCGCTGTGTCGGGCTATGACATGCATCATTTGCCTCCATAATCATCTGCCCTTCATTCTCTCACTTCTCTCTCTCTCTCTCTCTCTCTGTCTCTCTCCCACCAGGCAAGCCAGTGATGATTATCACGGAGTACATGGAAAACGGATCGCTGGATGCATTCCTGAGGGTCAGTCATGCCTTTCTGTGTGTGTGTGTGTGGGGGGGGGGGGGGGGGGTGGGGGTTGAATGTGACTGTAGCGTGCCGATCTAATCTAATCTGCGCGATGCCACCCTGGAACTCACGAGCAGTCGTTTGTTCTGATCTGTGCAGAAGAACGACGGTCGTTTCACGGTGATCCAGCTGGTCGGCATCCTGAGGGGAATCGCGTCAGGCATGAAGTACCTCTCCGACATGAGCTACGTTCACCGCGACCTGGCGGCCCGGAACATCCTGGTCAACAGCAACCTGGTGTGCAAGGTGTCTGACTTCGGCATGTCCCGGGTGCTGGAGGACGACCCCGAGGCCGCCTACACCACCAGGGTGAGCGTGCGCTCGCCTCAGCGCTCCCTCTGTTCCACCTCACCTGTCACTTTTCATTCATCGTCCCGTCCTTCAATTTCAGGGAGGGAAGATCCCGATCCGCTGGACGGCCCCAGAGGCCATCGCTTACAGGAAGTTCACCTCAGCCAGCGACGTGTGGAGCTACGGCATCGTCATGTGGGAGGTGATGTCATACGGCGAGCGGCCATACTGGGACATGAGTAACCAAGATGTGAGTCGGACTTTAATCACACGCAGACAAATATTAACGCCACAGCAGGAATTAGGTGGAATATGAGAGCTGAAAGACTGATTCCCTGTTGCATTTGTGCTGCCAAACAATTTCAACGGATACTTCATCATTTTAACTGGGTTAGAAAATCCGATTACCTGCAGGGATGACAGAACACCCCAGGACTATTCCCTGTCCTCATTAGACATTAAATTCACATTTCTACTTCCACTAATGAGTGTAATCTGTGTACATCCTTGTATACTGAAGGGGCTGTAAAAATTGGTTGCAAAAGTGGCATCAGTATCACATTAGAAACAATAGCTTCCATCAGACTAATCAGCTGGAGTTTAACTCGTTACGACCTGATTTGGTGAAGGTGATCAAGGCCATCGATGAAGGCTACCGGCTGCCGCCGCCCATGGACTGTCCCGTGGCGCTGCACCAGCTCATGCTCGACTGCTGGCAGAGGGAACGGGCCGACCGGCCCAAGTTCGGACAGATCGTCAACATGCTGGACAAGCTGATCCGCAACCCCAACACGCTGAAGAGGACCGGAGGGGAGGCCGCCGTCAGGTGAGAGGGGGAGTTTTCCCACAGACGGACGCACAATAGCCCCTGAGGGGTCAAAACGGTCACTTCAGAGGACCAATCTGAGGTCTAATTAAGGTGCAAAGTCACGCTTACGCAACATTTTCTGTTCTCTCACAATCGCTCATTTCTTCTCGAAAGGCTCCTTCATGGCCCGCAGTTCCGTGTAAATATTCCGAACACCTGGAGACTCCGGTTTTCACCGATCGGTGACTTTTTGAAAACAGTTTTAATTTCCTTTGAGGATGATGCGAGCCAGACGGAAATGTCAATGGGCCGTATTTCTGCATCGGAGCGGGATAATCAGGAAAGTCTGCGGCTAGTGTTCCACATTATAGGCAGATTCTACGCATTAGCAGCCCCACGAAAAGGACTAAAACCTCTGTGTCTTAATCCACAAAAGCTCCATTAGCCAAAGCGTGACACAATGCAAACATGGCAGCCACATATTGAACTTCTCACATGCGTCTGCCCCCCCCCATTAAACATTATCTGCCCTCGACACCATCTCTTTTCTACCCCAGTCGCCCTTCCTAATGGGAGGGGCTGCGCTGTACATTCAGGAATGTTGTCGGAGAGAGTTACGGTGCGACGCCGTGTTAAAAACAAACACGACCCTGCGGCTCTGACTCCATTACTCTTCAACCACTAAATGTGTTAAGACTGACCCGCGTGTGTTTACAGAGTCGGTGCCAGGCCACTGGAGTCTGTTCCAGTTTAACTAGTCACACACACACACACACGCTGGGACGTAGTTAAGGAAAGTCCTCGGGGGTCATTAACAGGACGGCATCCTTTACATGCAGCTTTTACAGTTTCACAACAGCAGAGAGCGAGTGTGGAAGTGTGAAAATGGAGCCGATGCCTAATCCCTCCCGCCTATGGTGGTGCTGACCTATTACAGCAGGCCACGCCCTCTTCAGCTCAACAGCTTTATTTAGGAGAACGGCACCGAAAGCTCGGGAGACGGAGTCAGCAGAGCAAAGCAACACCAACCTCAGTCTGCATGTAAATGCTGCGCCGCCAGATGTTGCAGCACAAAGGGGCGGGGCCAAACATGTTAGACCTTTCCCCCTCCCTGTAGAATAAAGATTAAGCACCGGTGTGAGCCACCCCTCATGCAAACATGACTTAATATCTGCAAAGACCTGCTCACATAGCTGAGCTGAGTCCTTCAAGATAAAGAGAAATGCAGCCTGGGCCATTTTCCATTTTGTGGGCTGCAGTCTATCATCGCACATGCTGCATATGTCATCCCTCCTCGTCCCATTTTCCAGGCCGTAGAACATTACATTTCAATTCCAGGGCACTTAAACAGAATGTGAATTTCATTGTCTGTTTGCACAAGTTGAACACATTGTGGTTGCTGGCTGGAGACCGAAACACTGTTGAGCTCATGTCTGCGGAGGCTGAGAGAAAAAAAAACGACAAACTCAATTCTCCGTCTCTCCACCAGGCCCAACACTGCCCTGCTGGAACCAGGAAGCCCAGAGGCGTCATCAGCCGTCGGCACGGTAGAAGACTGGCTGCAGGCCATCGGCATGGAGAGATACAGGGACAACTTTACAGCTGCTGGCTACACCAGTCCAGAGGCCGTGGTCCACATGACTCAAGAGTGAGTAAGGACCGGGGATGAGTGGTTCTGGCGGTCCAGATGTGTGGAATGATGCGTAGTGGAGGAGAACCTGCTCAACGCGGATGGAAATGAGCTGCAGTGCAGCGCCTCAAAGCTGCGAACGGATTTAATTTAGTGCTAGCACTTGAGTTTTATCCTTCATTTCAAACCAATAAGCACGCGGCGCAATATGTTACACGTCTCCCGCTCGGTTATCTGCACATTTTTGATTCCCGCCCATTAAAAGGACAGCATCCAGATTGCCGCGTTGGCAGACGGAACGCCTTATTCAGCAGTTAAAGTGTCTGGCCGGCGTCCAGCGGAACGCTGTAGAATTCATCAAGTGGATCCTGCCTGTTTATGTTTGCCCCGCTCCTCACGCTCCTCTCTCTGCCCCCCCCCCCCCCCATCCGTTTAGGGACATGGCTCGCATCGGCATCTCCTCGGCAGCGCACCAGAACAAGATCCTGAGCAGTCTCCAGGGAATGCTGTCCCAAATGCAACAGATGCAAGGCCGAATGGTTCCCGTCTGAGAGATCAAAGCGGCGAGTGGGAAGAAGGATGGGAAGCAGCTTTTTTTTTTTTAAATGGATAAATAATTAACATAAAGATGAAATATTACAAAAAAAAAGAGACCAATAAACTATGAAGAAATAGTTTACCTCATCCGTGCACTTTAAATTGGATCTAAAAGAAAAGATGACGCTGATGAAGAAAACAAAAAGTGATGAAAGTGGCACTTTTAGTAATCAGACCTTTACCTGCCCCCCTTTGTTGTTTTGGAGAACATGTGAGTCTCCGGCATTTCTGGATGGAGGAGGAACGGCTGGAAAAGTGCTTCTGGAGTGCCTTTAAGGGTCTGGAAGGAAAAGCAAAGAGGGGGGAGGAGAAATCCTACCTTTATTCCCTCTTTAGGCAGAATGTTGTTTCTGGAACTTTCTCTCTGGAATCTACGGACCAGATTCTTCTGTTTTTTAATTTCCCATGACTGTGTTTGTTGTACATGAACTGTATCTCTGGGACTCCGCGGCCGCCCCGGCCACCATTGTTCCCCCCCAGCTGGATCTGTTTGATGTCTCTCAGACAAAATGGAGGATCTCAACTGTCAAATGTAAACAGTGGATCTCCGCGGTGGAGGGACGGAGGGCCTATTTCTGAGGATCTTCTGATGTTTCATCCTCGGCTCTGGACTCTTTCTCGCCGATCGCTGTATTTTGTTGCCCTCAGGATGTTTCTGAGAATGTTTTTTGATCTTCCAGAGGAGTCTTCCCACTCCCCTGTCTTCCCCTGAATGCCCTCCTACACCACAGATAAACACACTTTCGGGTCTTTCCACACAACTCCTTCTAAGTCGAAGCCCTCTGCTCATGTAGAACTCTTCCTCCAAGCGTCTGATGGGCAGCGTCTGCACCCCTCCGGACTGGCTGCACGTGGACTTGAGAATGAAGGAATTTATTTATTGACAATAACAGCTCAGTCTGAAGGGACGCCAGACGGACGGGGACCAGGATCACCATCGCCCAGGAGGGAAACGACATTTTCAAGGTGAAAATTGAGCGAGTTAAAATTCTATTAATGTTTGTTTTGATGGGTGTCAATAAGTTAAGATGTCACACACACACACACACACACACACACACACACACACACACACACACACACACACACACACACACACATTCTGATCCCCCTCAGCTTATGGCCCCTCCTGTCTGAATGCTCCCGTTTCAGCCTGGAAGCTTCGCAGCAGAAACTGTTTACATTCAAAACCACCGTGACTGATGCAGCCTCCATTTTCTCCCCCCCCCCCCAGCTGCTGCCATCCATCGTGAAAAGGATCCTCGCCCGTCAATGCCATCTTCCTCTTTGTCTTCCACCTCCCGCTCGCCCCTCGCCTCTCCCCGGACTCTCCAGGGGACGACAGAGGCCGCCTCTGAGCGCCCGGGGGCGTTCGCCATCGCATTGCATCACACCGCCTCAACACGCCGGCCGCCACAGCTGCCCGCCCAGCGACATACTCGGATGTCTGTGAACGATTACTCCACATCAGCTAGAGAAGAAGAATGTAATATAATAGAGAAATCCTGCTCCGGTGGACGCCGCGCTTTGATTTCAGAGGCTTTTTTGTACCGTTTGGTTCTGTTTGCATGTAAACTAACAAACCCTGGAGTGTGAATGGTGCGTGTCTGCGAGTGTGTGTCGTTACTCAGCGATTGTGTTCTCACCACTGTTGAGGAGGCAGCAGATACGCAGTGATTTATTCCCCCGAGGTTTGCTGCCTCTGCATCTGAGTGGGTCCCTCAGCAGACGCGTCGGTTCCGCTGCCTCGGACCGCTGACGCTAAAAAGGAGAAATCTGGAGGACACGGGCGAGAGCTCCGACTCTCCACCGCATCACCCGACCAGTGATGGAGATGTTGGACCCCATTTCTCCGCGTGTTTGAATGTTTCAGAAAAGGGTCGGAACAAAAGGGAAACGTTATTTTTCAGAGCTCCGACCCAGAGGACGCTGCCATTTCCAGGCTGTGGTCGGCTGAACCTGCTCAGATGTGAATGTCTCTGAAGGCTTCATGTGCTTCAGACCTACCACGACACCTCCGTCCTTAACAGCTCGATGCCCTTTGCTGGTCTGCCAGTGCGTTGGTTCTCCTGGGGGGGTCACATGAAAGAGGACCTGTTGCAGATATGCAAGACAAGATGAGGATGAGCGAGAAACCAGAATGTACTGTAAAATACGCTTTTGTCTTTACTTAAATGTCGGATGAGTTGAAAAATGAGAAAAAATAAGAAAAAGAGTTCACGTTCCTCTTTGTTTCTTCTGAAGTCACAGGATCTAGCACGTAGATCTAACATTCTCTCCTTTTTTGTACCTTTTTTTCCGACGCAGTCATGTTTTTTCGGCGTGTTTCTTTTGTTTTCATGGAGGAGCTCTAGGTACCTGTAACTTATGTCATTTATTTATGTCCTTTTATATCTAGTTTGTAAAATAATAGCCTAAAGTGAAGAAAATAAAAGGGTGCCAGAGTGCATTCTTAATAAAGTAGAAATCAGATGATGGCTGCAATGCTTGTCATTCACACACACACTCACACACACGCACACACACACACACACATACGCTCACACACACACACTCACACACACACACACATGCACGCATTATTGGATTATTTTAATGTCGTGCTGATGCATTTTGACCACATATTAGAGTTTCACTTTACTTCCAAGCAGCTTAAATATTCATAATAAGACATGATTGGATAAAAACCAGATAAGCCCCATGAACATGATTATTGATTAAAATGATAATGATATGATTAAAGTGATGCACTTGTAGAAACTTTGCGGTATTTTAGCAATTTTGTTTTATTGCACAATTATTTCTAACTTCATTGGGACACTTTATAACGCTGATGTTACTGATTCACTCACCTATAAGGGAGGAACCGATCACCTGACTACCATGAGTGCATTGATTACCCTGTAATTTCATTGCTTTTAATAGCCAAGGAACTTAACTTAAAGACTCTCTTCTACTTCTATTTTCACTGTTAAAGTCTCTCTCTCTCTCTCACACACACACACTCAAGTCATGACTTAATATAATGACTTTAACCTCAAAGACTTGGCTCCGTCTGTCCTTCAGCAGTAACGAGCACCACTTGTCTGCCCCACTGTGTGTGTGTGTGTGTGTTTAATCAGAATAACATCTGCTTCCTGCGCTCATTTCCAGTCGCGATAAACTGCTGATTGTCTTCAGTGTTTGATAAGAGCCGTGGAGAGCGCGGAGGGGAGGAGAGGACAATGTGGGAAGCTGGAGTCGGCGTTCCGTGTTTTTCACGGTTCCTGAGACACGGCCAGCGTCGGCCTGCATACATTAAACCTCCGCAGATGTTTATCGGCCTCAGCGGGAAAGTGCGCCTCCTTGGCAGCGCGTCCGCCTGCTTTGTGGGGAGACAGAAGAAGATTACAGGGGCCCAGTTTGATAAATGTGCCCTCAACTGACAGGGGCCGGGGTTTGTTTTCTTTTTCTTTGGTTTAATAAGCCGCTGCGCCCTCCGACAGTTCAAATAAGAATGGTAGAAAAAGCTAAAAAAAAACGACGTGTTGTAAAATGTTGAGCTCCCTCTTCACAAGGCCCCTGGAAGCCCGAGAGCAGAGCCAAGCCCGGCCAAACTAAAGTCGCAATTAGAGTCATAATTTCATCCTCAAGGGTCTTTGAATAGCTGCAGCGGGTTTTTAATCCAAACCATCTGACGTATATGAACACATCAGAATGTTTGTGGTGCAGAATCAAAGCCAGAGGATCACCAAAGATCTCACCATTTGTCATCTGGGGGAAGCCAATTTGTTCAGCGCTGACCCGCTGTACATGACAGAGTCTGTCAGATCAACGCTGTAATGCCTCAAACAAGAAAAAGCACTTTCTGTCTGTTTAAATCCTTTATTTGGGCAACAACAAGTAGCAACAGGAAGCCAAATAGCAAAAGCTACTTTAGGCAGACGTGACGACTCTAAATGAGCCACCTCAGGCCTCCAGAACACCTCCAGGATCCACGCCGTTGCAATATTCCCTCTAATCTCTTGATGATCCAATCTAACCGCACTATTTTGTCCGTGTCCTACATGGATCCTGGGAACCCTCAGAGGTGACGGACCTGAGGATGCTGATGAAGATGACGATGGCATCTTTTCTGCTTGGTACTGATCCACTAGAGTCAGTGTGGGGCCACTGGGGACGCAGGGTCCAGTCAGCGAGGTCACGCCCTCAGACTGTTGGAGCTCCACTTGGAGCCAAGTGGACTTCACAGGCCTGGACATGCACGCTTCCCGTCTGCAGCTGCTGCTGCACAGACCCATCTGGGAATACGCTGAGGGTCTGAAAGCCACACAAAGAGGCTGAGTCAAGAGACAACAATCCAGCCACTTCAGAACACACACACACACACACACACACACACACGCACACACACACGGGGGCGACAGGCTTTTATACACTGATCTAATTAAGCAACCTTTAGGTGAAGTGCCACTCCTTCAAACTGGCTTAACCTCAGCAACTCTGAGCAGCAATAACACAATTTTCGGAGTCAAACAGACCCTCTCTGACCCTTCTGCTAAGCCAATAAAGGGTCGGCACTGACGTTGTGGCTTTAGCTGTCGAAGCAGAACCAGCCCTCCCAGCCTTCCCATCTTAATCTCCAGTCAATTTTTTAAATTGGTTGACATTGGAAGGTAAAGGCATAGGAAGCTAACGCAGGAAGCAGAAACTTCCTGTTTGGCCTGTGAGCTGTTGCTAACTGCTTTGATGAACGTGTTGACAGTAGTTCCTGCACAGGCTCCAGAAAAAGAGGGGTCAGGATAAAAAGAGGCGGATCCTGAGAGGATCTTTGAGTCCTGTTACGTCGATCAAAGTGTGCAGCTTGAATGATGCAGCCAAACCAGCAGAAGCCTCAAAGAAAGAGAGAAGCAGCCGAGGTTTCACCTCTGAGCCGACGGCTCACAGAGACGCTCCCTGTTTACCAACCTGCTCGTTCAGCTCCTCATAAAACACGCCTGTGATATCAGTCCGAAGGTCAGGAGGCCCAGAACAACCGGAGCACTTTGTGCTTGAGCAGCAGCCACAGCCAGGAAAGCCAAACCTATTGTTGACACTAATGGCTGCCAGAGACACAAACTGTTGTGTTTCCCCTCAAATTTACAGCCACCAAACGGACAATTGCAGGAGGCATCTTTGCCCGGATGCTGCGTGCGGGTGAAGGTTTCCAGGATGGATCCTCAGCAGCCGTAGGTCTGTTGTGAGAATGTGCAGCTTTATCAGCCCCAGCAGGCTAATCTCACCCCCGGGCCAGAGGGCGCCGCCGGGCGGCCTCTTCCCATATGAAGGCCAAGCGAGGTCATCGACTTGACCGATTGCAGTTGCTCCTTATCCAGATGCGCCGGTCACAATGCTGGCTTCACCTGATAGGCTGACCTCTGACCTCATGGGCTCACAGCTAATCTCCGCAGCTAACCACGTTCCCGAGCTCGTGAATGTTGCTACGGAAGCACCAGCTGGAGGGCTGAGGAGGGAAGAGTGTGTGCTGGCGGGAGACGAGGATTAGCCTTTCATCTCCACCACAGAGACGAAGGTTAATCAAGCGAACGCACATCCTCCTCTTCTTCACCCGCTTCCGATTCTGGAAGTCACAGGTATCGGCTCTGGATTGTTACCAGGCACGGACTCGGTTATCGCGACAATTGCAGCTTTCAAAATCCCAGATAGGATGGACAGCAAATCAGCCAACGTGGGGGGGCGAACACGAAGCAATCAGCTATTTCACTTTGTCAGAAGCAAATCGAAAAGAAAATATGCGGTTTTTCGCTAACAGGCTGGAGAAAATAAGGCCCGTTGTCGCTTTGCTCTCCCCTCCTGCTCAGAAACACACATCATTTATGCACCTCGATAACTTGGCAGCACCTCGAAGCACATGGTGCTCGCTGAGAGGTGAAGCAGCTGCAGACGGATCACTTCATCTCACTGACGGATGATGTCAAATGGAGCCGAAGAGTCTGGAGCTCGCCATCTCCTCTCCCGTGCAGGTGGCTGCATGTTCATCTTTGGTGCCGCCACAGTGTAATCTGCTCTAAGGTCGGCGTGCAGGTGAACACAGGCTGCAGGAAAATGGGATGAAGAAGCTCCGCCTGAGGAGAAGCAGAGCCGTGGACGGGGGACTGTAATTTCCCCCGCAATTCCTTACAGTTGGGAAAAGAAAATGAATGAAGAAGAAGAAGAAAAAACCTCCTTTAACACACTTGGCCTCTGTCCCCTGCTGGTCTGAGCCCATCGGTGAGAAAAAGGAGAGCAGATTAAAGGAGACGGGAGGATTTTCTCTGTCCGGCCTTCAGACCGTTGACAGCAATAAGATTCCTATCAGGGCTCACATGTGGGCCGCAGCACGCACACACACACACACACACACACACACACACACACATGCTCCATGGACACATTACACGTGTGCATACACTCCATCCACACTATCTTAATCCTCTGTTTTCAGCAGGTCCAGGAACGGAATTGGAGCAGCGTCCATGTCGAAGGATTCTGTGACAACATGTTTTGATAAGATTGTGAGGAGACAAGTATAGAATGAAACAGGCCGTCCCATCTGAGGACAGGACGCCGTCCGTGCCAGGCAGCTCGCGCTTAACGAGCGCTGTGTGCCGAAGGCGTCGCTGTGCTTTGGCTTCTTACAGGTTTCCGAGGCAACTCTGGCTGCTAAAGGCGCACGAGGGAGAAGATCAACATAATCATTAATAAGAAAAGTGGAAATTGCAAACAAAAATAGGAAATGTGCTTAAAAATAACTCACAAAGCTGCATTGTGAAGTTTTCCTTCATTAAATCCCGATTCCGTTCAGATTGGCATCCTCTTTCTCCCAAACAAACACCGCTGAGGCTGGAGTTTGGCCTGAGGGAGAGTCTGAAATAAAGCATCTTTTAATGGCCTCTTTAATGTGCACGCTCCTCCGTCTCACTGGAGTCGGCTTCCTTTAATGCGTTCCTCGTGTCCTCCAGAAATGTAGAAACTCTGGGACGTGTTTCTGAAAGTCTGTCCTGTTAGCATCGCGGCTAACGCCGATCTGAGCTTAGCTTCAAATCCTTCACGGCAGAGGGTGAAGGAACCAACCAAACAGGGTCGGTGTGTATCACAGCCGACCTCTGACCTCTGGGTCAGCCTCCAGGTCTCACCCACCAGTGTGGATCTGGCCGGGAGAGAATCGTCAGCGCTAAACTCCATATTTATGAGTTTGTTGTGAACCGGCTGCATCTCAGCTGAATCCCTGATTAGAGAGTCGGTGTTTCATATTTACACTCATCCATAAAAGCTTCCGGACGCTCTACTCCTGCTTCACATTGGTGGTTCTCCTTTAGCTCTGATTCAGCAGTGGAGTCTGCTTCCTGAAGCGGTGTGATGAGCAGGGCAGGCAGCAGCCTGGGGTCCGTCTGTGTGCCGTGTTTATTTACGGCTCTTCTCCTCCAGCCTCTCTGCTCCTCTGCTGCTGCCCCACTTTCACACAGAATCCTGCATCAACATCTCCAGGGCTCTTCAAACCGCTTCAAAGCGAAAGAACCTGGGGAGGAGCCGGGTTCTTCACCTGCGCGCGACCCCATCGACTGAGCTGTCCCACTAGCATGTGGCTAAATGATGGATACTTGCCTTTGCTAACTAGTCTCCAGAGTCTTCATCGACCAGGGGTCAGCAGGGGTCACGCAACAAGTGCATAAAAAGACCTTTACCCTGAAATCACACGGAGCCGTTTTCCAAAGATCTAATCACCGTCGGCAACTCTCACTTTTCTCCATCCGGTCCCGGTTCTCCCTGAGGGTTTGGAGCCTCCCTGTAAATGTCCGTCACTGCTGTATCTCTTCTGTCATTACTGCAGGTCAATGCCCTATCTGCACAATTTATGGCTACACTATCACCATGGAAACGCAACTCTTACCATCATTAATTGGCAATTAAACTGGGTCAAGAAGCCGTTCAGAAATCTTGGATCCCCTTAAATCCTGGAAGTACCAACAAATTTACTTCGCTGCTCCACTAGCGTGACGATATCTGGATCCGAATGGAGTCAGAATCCAAACAGACGTACATTTAAGTTTCTACAGAACTTCTGTTTGAGTGTTTGACTTAAAGAACCAGATTCTTCAGGGTCAAGAACATTGTTTGACCCCTAAGCTAACAAAACACCATCAAACAGCCGTGAAACGAGCATGTTTCCTTTATGTTGTCAGAAAAAAGTCCATTAAACACTCCTCACCCCCCCCCCCACACACACACACACACACACACACAGGAATCTTTAGATCTGCTCAGGTCCTTCCAAGCTCTGCTTCGTCTCTCCGTCTTCTTCAGACTGTCTGCAGAGGAAATATCAGCGTGGCCATCGGGGACGAAGGAGAGGAAGAGGAACAGGAAATACGTTCACTTCAATTAATATCTGCCCTAAAGCTCTTTAGAGTGGCACCAAAAACCTCAGATATAGAGCTATATCATTAACCCTTCGTATTTAGGAAACAGTTATCTCTATTTTTATTCAGACTAAAAGACCTTCTGAACAGAACGGCATCACAATTAGCCTCTCTTTGCTAACCTGGTGATTTCATGGAAGTAGAGCAACAAAACTGTCTCAACAGAGCAGAATTAAAAGAGTCACTTCATCTTAACTTTGGGTTCATGCCAACTTCTCTACCTGACACATGACCACGAGCATGATCATGGTCACATCGTGGATGGAGCTCTTTCTTCTTTCAGCACCATTTTGGGGTTTGGTGAGTCCATTTTTCATACAAAAAACACCTTTTGTAAACTCTCAGTTAGTTTTCTGGTTTAAAACGAGCCACAATATGTGTGTGTGTGAAGTTTAGTCAGAGCGAAGGAGGTGGGAGGAGAGGACGTTACCTCTGAGAAAACTCATGTGTGGGAATTAAAACAGTCGGCCTGACAGACGATCTTCCAATTTATTTGACTCACAGCAGGCTGCCGGCAGGAGGAGACTCTAAAATGGAATCTCAGTAACTGACCTTTAATGTAATGCGGCGCCAACGGCTCACAGAAGAAAGTCTCTGGAGCAGCAGCCACTGCGTCTCAAAGCGTGCACGTATGTGTGTGTGTGTGTGTGTGTGTGTGTGTGTGAGTGTGTGTAAAATGAGTTATGACCAACTCTCATGTTGGCATTTGGAAAGTTGAGTGCAAAAGCCAGGTGGATTAGAACAACTTGCCTCTGTGAGACGTCTCAAAATGGCTTTAAGAAAGTGTGTGTGTGTGTGTGTGTGCTGTGTGTGTGTGTGTGTGTCTTCAGTGCACGATAGACAGAAGCATAGAAATAGAAAAACAAAAGGGAAAACCTCTCACTAGCCCATCACAAGCTGCGGCCGTGAACCGGTTCAAGACACCAAGGTCCAACAAACGCTTCCTCCTGACCTGACCTTGAGGCCCCTCTGACCTCTGAGACAGGTGTGGCTCCAGGGCCACACAGAGCCCCCTTTGTGTGGGGGGGGGACACACCAGACCCTCCCAGCAGTTGGACGATGGTGACTGGATGACCAGCAGCTAGCTGCTGTTGCTAACCTCTGTATAACATCCTGAAAGAAGCCGTGAACGATCTCACGAGCTGCAGAAGGTTCCGAGGAATTCAGATCCAAACTCATCTGAAGTGAGAGCGATGCTGAATTGGCGTCCGGGGACGTTAACGAGCCAGACGGACGATATCATTGATGTCAGTCCACGTGAACACCTATCAATTTCCATCAGGCGCTTCTCTGCAGCACGATGCAGCTCATGTTTAATTCATACAGAACCTGTGGAGGAGCCATAAATACAGGAGCGCGCTCCTCCGCCAGCGCTGCTAGCTAGCAGTAACGCTCGTAAAGCAAAGTTTTGCTTTGTGGAAAGGTTTTTATCTCACCCCCCCGCTGCGGTGTGTACATTTATATTTAATGCGGATGAGTCGAACACCAGTCAATCCTGCTAAAGAGCCAGCAGGAGGTCCTTAATGAGTTTCCAGCTAACTTTTTTTGGAGCCGTGTTTGGAAATTTGGAGGCCTCCTTCAGTCCAGATTCAGGATTTACATTTCACTCCCCGCCGTAAAAACAGGCCCTCGCCGTCCAGCTTTAATGGACTGCAGTGAAAAGGGTGCCTGACTTATGGGCTTTGTTTGGGACGGAAGAAAAATAAAAATGCTATACAGCCGCGCTCGGTCAGGAGGACGTCTGGCTCGCATGTGCGGCGGATTTAGGGGCGAGCGAGCGAGGCCGTGTGTGGTTTCCATCAAACTGTCACAGTTGCTCCGTGCACACCAGCATTCTGCGCATAAGGTTATTCTTTCGCTTTTATCTCATATAAAAAGGTTCAGAGTCTTCTTCTCTGGGGGTTTTTAAGGCGGGGAAATTACACACTGGGACAAATATTTGTAGTGTGGAAGCGCCCGACATTAGCAACCTGACGATGGGCTACGCTAACAGAACGCTGCTCATGCACCTCTGAAAACGAGCAAAAACAGCGGCCTCACCAGAGGATTGTGGAGTTCACCAATGTGGAACACACACCCTCACACACCCTCACACACTTACTCACACACTTACTCACACACTTACTCACACACCACACGCCTGTACTGGCGAGGTCACCACTTCATCTTTCAGGGGAACAAACCCTCATTTCAGCCCCACTCCGCTCCACCATAAAGAACCAAACGACTGCTCCGTCCTTGGACATGAGTGAATGGAGGAGGAGGAGGAGCAGGAGGAGGCAGAGGAGGAGGAGGAGGAGGAGGCAGATGAGGAGGAGGAGGCAGATGAGGAGGAGGAGGGAGACGAGGAGGAGGAGGAGGAGGCATATGAGGAGGAAGAGGAGGAAGAAGAAAAAAGGAAAAGACAGACAGCTTCATGAAAAAGCAGCAACATGCATATTAGCTAGCTCCAAGGTTCGGTGCAGCCCCCCCCCCTTCCTTCCAGGGGCGAGGCCTTGAGGTCAGGGGTCAGCTGTGGAGAACCAGGCAAGGTGAGGTCAAGGTCGGAGGGTGGAGGACTCTTCCCACATGTTCACGCCTCCTGGTTCACCTGCTGTTCCGTAGCTGCTGAAATGGAGAATTGGGACAAGGAGAAAATGGCGGCTTGGCTCCGGTTTTAACGGCTAATTATCTGCAGAAGGAGAACGAAGCAAGTAAGAAAGAATATCTGAGGTATTCCGCACTGTTCAAGGTCCGCGGCCATAAAAACAGAAAGGTATTCCAGCCGAAGGGAGCCGCCAGTCAAGGAGATCCGAGGCCTCCTGGCGCTTTAGCATGAAAACACGTGAAGGCCGAAAGGAGAAAAGAGACGCGTCCTGCGACCTCAGATGCCTGTCTCTATTAACGATGGACCGTCTGTAGGCGGCGGCGGCGGCGGAGCGAGCGAGCGGATGGCAGCTCGCAGGTACGTCAGGAATGTTTTGAGAAGCGCTGCTCCTGCGTGGGTTTTGTTTGGGTTACAGAGAACGCTTGAAAATTCCGTTATAATAAAGTCATCGCCGGAGAACACGGTAGTTTAGGGAGAAAAGTCCCTGATATTAAGCTAATGTGGGACAAAGGAATGTCAACAGTTGCGGCCGGTGGGATAAACTCCTCCTTCCCTCCCTTTTCCCTTTGATTCCAGCCTCTCCGGAGCGTTTCGTAATGCCGAACGTCTGTCTGGGCCTTTGCCCCCAAAACAGAGTTATGAAAGCGTCTGTGTGTAATAAATGTACAGTAATAAACACCTGTGTGTGTGTGTGTGTGTGCGTGATCTGACCCAGGAACCTGAATGTGTGATAAGGTGGAATGAATTTCACTGGCTCGGCTTGAAACAAGGTGGACTCTGTTCCAGGAGCAGCCAGTTCTCCGCTCGCTGGACGACCGCCGCCTTTCGCGCAGACAGATTATAAATTCATCAGGTTTTACGCGGCGTCGTTACGAGCCCGTTAAACACTGTGTGTGTGTGTGTGTGGTGTGTGTGTGTGTGTGTGGTGTGTGTGTGTGTGTGTGTGTGTGTGTGTGTGTGTGTGTGTGTGTGTGTGTGTGCGCGATCTGACCCAGGAACCTGAATGTGTGATAAGGTGGAATGAATTTCACTGGCTCGGCTTGAAACAAGGTGGACTCTGTTCCAGGAGCAGCCAGTTCTCCGCTCGCTGGACGACCGCCGCCTTTCGCGCAGACAGATTATAAATTCATCAGGTTTTACGCGGCGTCGTTACGAGCCCGTTAAACACTGTGTGTGTGTGTGTGTGTGTGTGTGAAGTGTGTGTGTGTGTGTGTACCCTCCACATGCCGACTCTTTCCTCCAAATCTTTTTCCCTCATTACCTTCATCCCTCTGTTGTGGGCCGGCCGTCGGGACCAACGGGGAAAAGCCGCGCTAACATCCGCTAATGCTAATGATTTTATTATCTGCCTTTGTTGCCCCCCCCCCCCCCCCCCCCCCCAGGTCTTATTTTCTATCACCTGAGACGAAAAACAGATGCCGAGTCGGTTCTGGTTCCCTTTGTTTACACAGGAGCTCATTTTCAGCGCAGTCGGAGAAATCCGACCTTTCTTTTAATTTCCACCCAGTTCTGAAAAACGCTGGTTCCAAAAAGCCTTAAAATTTAGTTTTGTCTCCCTCCGTCAACGTCTTCTTTCATTTCCTCCCCCCCTGATGAGGAACAGGCCCGAGAACGGCAATCTGGGAGACCCGAACACACAAGATGATCCAGTCTTTGAAATTATGGCGCCGCACATGAAACACAACCGGATCGCCCCGAAATGTGTGGTTCCGAAAAGTTCTGGAAGCCTCCCAATTTTTTCTACGGTAATATAATGGATGTCCAGCCCATAATCTCTGCATCTGGTCATGCCTTCGGCCCCGTGATGCTAACGTTAGCCTGGATTTAGCGTTCAGATTTAATCCAGGATATTTATGCCACCAGACTGAGCTGGAATGGTTGAAAGGAGTTTGTGTATTTTCAGGTAAAACCTGTACGCGATCCTTACTTGGATTTATTATACCCGTTGCCACGGCGACGATAAGGAATTTGGAATTTTGCTCCAGCTGGCTGCATTGTTGGAAATTGAGCTGCGGACAACAGATTCCGGTCCCACGTAGCCGGAGTTGATCCGCTCTGAGACTCAGACTAGCATACGTGGCGCTATTAACCGATATTCCCACAATTCAGAGGGACGTGAAAACATGCAAGACAATGATGTCAACACTCACAAATTGTCAGGTACGCCCCCCCCCCCCCCCCACACACACACACACACACACACACACCACCAGCCTCTCCACTGCCCTCACCCTGAACCTCCTGGGGGAGACGCCGGGGAATGAGGGAGGAACTGTAAAAATGACAAGAAGAGAAGGGAGGTAAGAAGTATGAACTCTGCATTTTGTTAAACCAGCCTCGAGTGTGTGTCTGTGTCTGTGTGTGTGTGTGTGTGTGTGTTTATGTGTGTGTGTGTGTGGGGGGGGCATTTCTCCAAACAGGCTAAAAATCCATTAAGAGTCTATGATGGAGCATCTTTGATATTTTTACAGCACTGATCAAAGCAGAATGCAGACAAGCCACGTTTGAGCTGCACACACACACACACACACACACACACACACACACACACACACACACACCTTCCTCTGAGAGGGCCGAGCGTGGCGTTTTGGCTGCATCCTTGTGCTTATCTGCCCCATCTCGCGGATCCTTTTCAACAGTCAAATAAACTCAGGCCGCTTCGCCTCCCACTGAAATCCTCCTCCGAAGGGGCCACATCAGCCCGGCTCCTCTTTCATGTCTAAATGACTTTAACAAGCTTCGTCCCTCACGTGCTCGCTTTTAAAACCGCCGCTCCCGAATGCCTGAGAAGCACCGGGAGGGGCACAGGTGCAAGGTGTCGCTGCCCTAATCGGAGGCGATTACAAACAGGTGCGTCAGCAGGTGACCAATGGGGCGAGACGTTTCTGAGTCCAGGGGATCGTTACGCCACCAAACTCCAATAACGCCTGCTCACTTCAGACTGGTTCCAAGTGGATCTCCGGCACCGGCAGATGTGAGCAGATAAAAGAGAACAAACGAGTTCCAATCAAGTGTGGAAGGAAGCAGATATGTACTGGAAAAGAGGATCAGGCTGTATCAGGACCGAAAATGACAGAAACCATCAAAGACAGGAGGACAAAGATCAAAGGAAAAGCTGAGCCATCAGTGAGAGGAGCAACATAGTTTCTCCTTCCATGGAATTTGATCAATTTTGAACAACTTTGCTTTGATGTTTCTTGGTTTATTGTGTCCCTGGAGAAATTCAATGTAAAAGTTAAAACAGAAAATGGTAAATGTGGTTAAGTCATTGAGACTTCAGGGAGTTTTTCTGGTAAATAATAAAACAAAAGCTTTATTGGAAAATATGGTTTCCCACAAACTACAGGGTAAACTACTGGGAAAAGTTAGCAGAACTGGCACAAAGAAAACAGGGAACCGGCTGAAGGTGCTGATACCTGTCAGCAAACCAGGAAACGGACTCTCTCCACAGTGAGGATGGGGCCAGGTAACGAGCAGAACCAGATCCCACGGAATTCTGCTAGTAAACAACTGTTTTATTATTCCGTTTTCCCAGTCTATGTGTGGAAAAAGCTTCGAAAATGCAGATAAATGTGCAGAGGTGTGTTCTCAATAACGTCTTTTTTTAAATGCTAATTGCTATTTCCAAATGTGCGCCGCTCTGGTCCAAAGCGAGCTGGAAAATTAGCGGTGGCCAAACCGTGTTTGATGGAACGCCCAGGATGCAACGTTTTCTCTAAAAATCTTTTCTTTTCGTATTCGGCACCTCATCAACATGTCAAACACGTCAAACTGACCAGACATCTCCTGAGCTGAGGATAAAGCTGGACGCAGATTTGAGGGGGGGATCCCTGGGGGGGGGTATCCCTGCAGATCCACAAGAGCTTCTCCAGATACTGAGAGTGATGTGTGTTAATGGCTGAAACAGACGGGATCGTTTTCAGGAATCAGGAGCGAGAGCTCAGCCGACACATGTTAAAGCAGAAAATACACCTTAAGATCCACAACTGGGACCCAGCGGGGAACAGGCGATACACATGTATGGAATACCGCCATGATGGGATGGATCCACAGCGTATTTACCAGTGTTTAAGCTAATCTTTATAAAAAGACTGATGTATTTGTCGACTGGGGCTTCAGCTTTGTGTCTAAATGCAACAAAGATGTTGATATTTGTTGGTAAAAGAAGCTAATGTCGACGTAGCGGTTAAATAGTTTCTGTAGCGTAACTCAACAAACCGTTTGAGTCTGACGAACTTTGGTTGCACTTGATAAATCAGCACTTTTGTGCATGAAGTAATTTAAATACAGTATAGTTAATCATCATAGGAGCTGATATCAGTATATCACAATCTTCTAATTAACAGCTGACCTTTACAAATGATCAATTTACTTAAAATAAAAAGAATCCTGCTGCAGGAACAGACCTGAGCTGCACTCAAAAACACTCCAAACTTGTCCATTACTTGATTAGATGAAATGACATAATTCACTACGCAGCAGATGTTGAACCGTTTTCCTGCGTGTGTGAAATCAAAGAAATCCCGGCGTGGCTCGCTGGCCGCCTGAGGCCCGCAGCGCCGCGGCGCGTAAGCAGTTTCACAAGATTGATTCATTCTAATTCCCTCGTTCTGATCTGATCGGCTTCCAAATGGGGTCTTACGGGGGTGACTGATGCCAGACTGAAGACGACCGAGGGGCGTGTGTGTGTTTCTGTGTGTGTGTGTGCGGGGCCGGAGGAAGGCGGGCGTAATTCACGACAGGAACGCAGGCTAAACCTGATTAACCTCAACAAACCGCACAAAACATGAAAGCACAAACATGTAAATAAACAATAGGAAACAGAGACAAAGCGGGAAAACAGGCATCGTGAGGGGCAGCCAAAAATAAAAAAACCCCAAAAAAGCAGAGCTAGCAAGGCGACCTTGTGACTCACATCCTGTTACAGGACAGCGCTGTGAGCTAGCGCAGACATCAACCAAATCAAGGTCAAAGAGGATTCAAGCTAAATATGAAACCACTTCTACACAAAATGCTCTGTCAAACGATCCCGGGTCCTCTCTCTCCTACCCGCTTCCATTAAAGAGACCCCCGCCGCCCAGGCAGACCAGAACGGGTAACACGTCGAGGACAGCAGGCAGGGGGGAGGGGAGGGGGGGGCGGAGGGATTTCCCACATGTAACAGGAGAAATATTAGGACAGCGTGAGGAGTGATGAGGAAGAGGGAGCTGTTTGTGAGAGCAGTGAGTCTTCCTGGGAGGTGGAGGGAGACTTTCTCCAGTGAAGAGGAAGATCAGGGATAATATACAGCAAGAGCTAATGCTAAAGCTACAGCAGACGTTTTAATCACTGGGGGAACTGGAGCTAACGCCGGGACCTTTCCCCTCTCAAACCCACCACCGTTTCCATTAAATCACTGACTGATTAATCAGCCATCGAGAGCCAAAGTCTGTCTTTTTCCCCGTGAAAAACTTTGCCCCACTCTTCTTTTCCCCCACAGGGCGGTTCAGAAGTTCTTTATGCTAAAGCTCTGAGCTCATCAAGTTGTGCCCCCCACTCCGAGTCAAAATCCGCAGTTCCTGGATGGATCAACCGCTCGACAATTACTCTTTATCCTTTGGCAAATGACCCTCTGCTGCCTCCTCCCTCGACGTGAACCTTAATCATGGAGCGCTGCTCTAAAATCTTCAGTCAAGTCCAGAATAAACTGCTTTCCATCGCCGCATGTGGCAAAAACAACTCGCAGTTTCCAGCCGTGATGAGCAAACCAAAGAAATCTCACTCTCAGTCGATCAGACATCATCATGAATTCCACATTGCTGCAATAAGAAGAGTATTATTAGACGGAAATATGGTTGTATTAGCGCATAAATGCAAAGAAACAGGTGCTGTCCAACATCTTGGGTTGCTACTGTTTTGCTTCTATGGCTTTTATCCTTAGCTAGCAAAGGACAGCTGGTCGCCAGCATAACCAGCTTGTTCATGATTGTTTTCTGCCTTGAAATAATGACAATAACCACAAATTCTGATAAGCATAAGGCTGCGCGCGGTCCTTTCGCAGCAGTGGTGCGAAATGGAAAATTATTCCCTGCAAAACATCCTTGGGAGCTCTCCTTTCTTTCCCTGGGACCATCTCTTTTTCAGCCTGTCTTCACCTCCTCGTCTCACTTAAATCAGCGGCAGGCTGCTCTCGGAGGGAGTGATTCAGGCCATCTGGGGTGGTCGTTAGCATGCGCGACGGAGGCCGAGCGTTTGGCAGGGGACACGCCGCAGGATCGACAGGATCGGCCTGGGCTACACGATAAGGGAGACAATGGTTGCGTAGGGAAAATATCCTGAAAAACAACAAAGGCTCCTGGCCCTGCTTTGATCCCACTATTCTCGATTTGGTGCCTCCTCTGCACCCTCGCCGCAAACTTTGTGGCAGGTGCACTCAGCGTGACTTCCGGGTCCGCCGACGATACGTCACCGTCCTCGCCCACGGGGATTTAACACCGCCCAGCGACACCAGCGAAGAGCACGATGATGACCACTTTATTTAACACGGCAAATGTCAGGCTGCTGAGGAAGTGTAGGCAGATCCTCCTGGAAAGGTGAGGCCATTAATCCACACTTAATAAAGTTACACACATGCAAATTTCTGCCCATCAAGGGGCGTAATGAACTCAGCCGTGTGTCGCACCGGGCACAGAGCTCCAGTCATAAATTCAGAACCACTCTGGATGGCAGCAGGAGATGATCTAATATTGAGATTTATGTCTTGAACTCACCCCCATAAAGACCAGATAACCTGAATGGATGTTGCCTGCTATACAGACAGTATTAGCATATTAGCTCTATGCTGAGTCGGGTGTCTGGAAGGTTTAGCAAAGCATATTGAAATAAAATACAATCCAGACAAGTAGTATTTATAGGGGCTAAATCAGCTGTAAGGAGATTTATTAATAGCTCCGTAGGAAGAGCACAGCCGCCGTGAATGTAACCGGAACAAATGTGTGTCCGCGTCTCCTGCCACAAACGCACACTTTGGCACTATCGTTGCACAGGCGATGCATTCGGATGCGGGCAAATTACCCTCCATCCATCAGGGGCTGCAAAGAGCTCATTTGCACCGAAGGCTCGCTGATTAATTTGTTCCTTCTGTCTGGGTAAAAAAAAAAAAAGACTAATGTAAGTAAACAGTAAAGAGTGAGTCTGTGGGTGGCCTTCAGGAGAATCGTTCTCCAAGCTGCTGAGGGAGTCCATTCAAGGGTGTGATATCACTGGTGTGATCATGTTCCCAGATATACCACTTTATTAACACTTGTCACAGCCTTGGGGGCTTGGGCCAAGAAGCAGGCAGTTTAGAACACCGCGTCTTTTATGAAGACGGGAAAAACACTGATTTACGGCTTTGTTTCCTCCGCCTCATCTTCATGAATTCTCCTCGGGTGTCTCGCTGTCTCCCATCCCTCCTGAACGCATCACTCTGCTCCTCCAAGGCCAGACTGTAACGCAGAGTAGAAACAGACTCGGACTCGACCCGGCATCATTTGAGGTAAACAGTTATGACACGAGCATAAACTCCAGAACAAAAAACACCACCCCCCCCCCCACTTGTATACACGTCTGAACAACTGCAGGCCAACAAGGACTTTTTACGGGAAGGAAAAAGAGCAAATACTTTTATTCTGCCTTTTTCGCATCCCAAAACTGAACTTTAGATTCCTCTAAAGGCTTTTGCATTCCTAAATCTGGCCAGAATGTCAGAAAAGAAATTCACGACTCAGCAGATTTGATGTAGAAACCTATGCTAGCATGCTAGCTAACTCACCCCAAACCAAAACCTTGTTTTGGGCTAACGAAGGAAGCCATTACCACCCTGGTCTAAAAATAGTGACTCTGCAAATGTCCTTGGGGTGAGCCTCAATTCTCCACCTTTCCCCTCCTCGTAGTCCTCCCCCAGGCTGAGAATTATGTAAATCCATATTAAAGCTTGAATTAGTCTGCCTGCATTTCAAGCAGCGACATGGCAATTTGAATGAAATCACTGTCGAACCTCCTCCCACTCTCTCCGCTTCTCCTCTAAATATCTTTTCCCCCTCAGTGTTTATTACTTTCCGCACTCCCCCCCCCCCCCCAGTTTCTCTCCGGGTTCCATAATCTGCTTAAAATCCTCTGGGCCGCGGGCCGCGCCACCGTAGCGGTGCTGCCAGCCGTGGCCAAATGCAGCGAGACGCGTGGTGGCGGGGGGCGAGGACAGGCTAACAGCGGTGTCTAGAACCAACCTGGATTTGCTCATGAGGAGGGACCGCGGATAGATTTCCATTTAAATACGTCTCACTCAGGATTTGGCAGGCTGTTCCCATGGCAACAGTGGCTCATCTTTGGGTCGCCTGCACCTCTGCCTGAGCGTTTCTGTGTGTGTGTGTGTGTGTGTGTGTGTGTGTGTGTGTGTGTGTGTTGTGTGTGTGTGTGTGAGTAATGGCCTCTTGGCTGGACACCTTTAGCCAGTGAGGCTCAGCATTACTCCAAGGGGTCGGAATTCCCTCTGAATCTTTTTCCTGAGTCTGGATAAAACATGTCAACTGTTTGCTATATGCAGCACTAATCTAAACGTCACATTTGGAGCAGATTCGGCCACGATGACCTAATCCAGCAGCTGTCGGAGCACCAACAGAAACGATTCTGAACGAAAAGGCTAAATCAGCCGTGCGCCGATCAGTTCAGCCCGGACGCCTCTCAAACCCATGACTGCAAAATCCGTGAGCCGGGGGGGGCTAAAACCAAGGCAGCGCGCAGCAGCTAAATGGATTACTTCCCCACAAATTGAGAGATCATCGTGTGTCAGGAAACTGGTACCCCCTGCTGGGGTTAAGCTCGGGAGCTCATTGAAGGTTGGGGTGCGGTTGAGTGGTCGGGTTGAGAGGAGGAGAAGGAAAGCGGAGTGAAAGAATGTCTCAAACCTCATAGAACCAGCCTCGTTTGGAAAAGCTCCCCCCTGCTGAGCGGGCGCAGCTGCAGGCGCGGATGTCAAAAGACTGGTGGAGGAGTGTGGAATGATGGGGGGGGGTGTAGGTGTCAGAGGGGAGACGGGATGAATAGGTGTGTGTGGTGTGTGTGCCCGGGTGCTTCGGCTCACACCAGCGGCGAAACTCATAATTCAGCGTCAGTAATTAGACCCGTTCACACATGAAAAATGAGTTGTGGCTTCGGCGATCGCGGCCTCTCAGGGGCACTTTTGGACAAACTGACAGGTGTCTCATGTGGTTCGATCAGAAGCGTTCAGGGATGAGGAGCGCCGGAAGCTCAGGATGCAAATGAAACACTGCCAAGAGTCGGAAAGCCCGTCGCTTCTCCGTGGAAACTGAGCGCTGCCGTTAGCAGATGTTAGCAGAGGTGACCTGCTGGGACTGACTACATGAGAAACGCTGCTTCTGACACCAACTGTCCATCAAAGTACAACCGACCAATAGTCAGAAGGTATGTTAATGTCGGTGGAAGACTGCCAAGGTGACCCATGGCCCTGGTTCCGCTCCAGGTTTCTCCCTGTTCTTTGCCACTGTTGCTGCCTCTTTAAAGTGCCCAGAGTCTCTCTGTCACTCCAGTCATCTTATGTTATAAAAGTCTTTTATTCGGAAATGTGATCCTCGTCCGTGGATCATCCACCTGTTCCCTCTGACCTGGCCGCCATGAGGAAACAATAGGCCCGGGATGATGGGGGGGTCAGTGGGTCAGATCCAGGGCCACCTGCTCGGGCTCGCGTGTACCATTTTAGTGCTTAATCCCGACACACGTGCACGTGCTGACTGACACGGTTCCGTTCCTCCGCGGAACGGCCGCAGACAGCGGTAAATTAAAAAGCTCGTTCCCAATAATTATTCCCATAGTGGGGGCAACCTTTGTGTCTCCCTCAGCAGGAGGGGCACACAGGTAATTAATGCCCCCGGCCCACCCGCCCTTCCACTCACACACACACACACAACACACACACACACACACACTGGGGTTACACGGGCCAGCGGGTCCTCCCTGGAAATGCTATCCCGTCCTGCGTGCCCCCTTCAGGGCATCGTGCCCGGGCATCCACGTGCAATGGCGAGGAAACGTTGCGGAAAAGACGCAGATTACTTGCACGAGGGGGCTTTTGTGGTTCGGAGAGCAGAGCAGAGCTGCATTTGTGTCTGCATCCATATGGGCGCTTTGTCTGTGTGTACCCGAGCAAATCCATTCACACATGCATCCATATGGGTTGTGTGTCGGTGTATATGCTGTGTGTGTGTGTGTGTGTGTGTGGTGTGTGTGTGTGTGAGTAATGGCCTCTTGGCTGGACACCTTTAGCCAGTGAGGCTCAGCATTACTCCAAGGGGTCGGAATTCCCTCTGAATCTTTTTCCTGAGTCTGGATAAAACATGTCAACTGTTTGCTATATGCAGCACTTAATCTAAACGTCACATTTGGAGCAGATTCGGCCACGATGACCTAATCCAGCAGCTGTCGGAGCACCAACAGAAACGATTCTGAACGAAAAGGCTAAATCAGCCGTGCGCCGATCAGTTCAGCCCGGACGCCTCTCAAACCCATGACTGCAAAATCCGTGAGCCGGGGGGGGGGCTAAAACCAAGGCAGCGCGCAGCAGCTAAATGGATTACTTCCCCACAAATTGAGAGATCATCGTGTGTCAGGAAACTGGTACCCCCTGCTGGGGTTAAGCTCGGGAGCTCATTGAAGGTTGGGGTGCGGTTGAGTGGTCGGGTTGAGAGGAGGAGAAGGAAAGCGGAGTGAAAGAATGTCTCAAACCTCATAGAACCAGCCTCGTTTGGAAAAGCTCCCCCCTGCTGAGCGGGCGCAGCTGCAGGCGCGGATGTCAAAAGACTGGTGGAGGAGTGTGGAATGATGGGGGGGGGTGTAGGTGTCAGAGGGGAGACGGGATGAATAGGTGTGTGTGGTGTGTGTGCCCGGGTGCTTCGGCTCACACCAGCGGCGAAACTCATAATTCAGCGTCAGTAATTAGACCCGTTCACACATGAAAAATGAGTTGTGGCTTCGGCGATCGCGGCCTCTCAGGGGCACTTTTGGACAAACTGACAGGTGTCTCATGTGGTTCGATCAGAAGCGTTCAGGGATGAGGAGCGCCGGAAGCTCAGGATGCAAATGAAACACTGCCAAGAGTCGGAAAGCCCGTCGCTTCTCCGTGGAAACTGAGCGCTGCCGTTAGCAGATGTTAGCAGAGGTGACCTGCTGGGACTGACTACATGAGAAACGCTGCTTCTGACACCAACTGTCCATCAAAGTACAACCGACCAATAGTCAGAAGGTATGTTAATGTCGGTGGAAGACTGCCAAGGTGACCCATGGCCCTGGTTCCGCTCCAGGTTTCTCCCTGTTCTTTGCCACTGTTGCTGCCTCTTTAAAGTGCCCAGAGTCTCTCTGTCACTCCAGTCATCTTATGTTATAAAAGTCTTTTATTCGGAAATGTGATCCTCGTCCGTGGATCATCCACCTGTTCCCTCTGACCTGGCCGCCATGAGGAAACAATAGGCCCGGGATGATGGGGGGGTCAGTGGGTCAGATCCAGGGCCACCTGCTCGGGCTCGCGTGTACCATTTTAGTGCTTAATCCCGACACACGTGCACGTGCTGACTGACACGGTTCCGTTCCTCCGCGGAACGGCCGCAGACAGCGGTAAATTAAAAAGCTCGTTTCCCAATAATTATTCCCATAGTGGGGGCAACCTTTGTGTCTCCCTCAGCAGGAGGGGCACACAGGTAATTAATGCCCCCGGCCCACCCGCCCTTCCACTCACACACACACACACACACACACACTGGGGTTACACGGGCCAGCGGGTCCTCCCTGGAAATGCTATCCCGTCCTGCGTGCCCCCTTCAGGGCATCGTGCCCGGGCATCCACGTGCAATGGCGAGGAAACGTTGCGGAAAAGACGCAGATTACTTGCACGAGGGGGCTTTTGTGGTTCGGAGAGCAGAGCAGAGCTGCATTTGTGTCTGCATCCATATGGGCGCTTTGTCTGTGTGTACCCGAGCAAATCCATTCACACATGCATCCATATGGGTTGTGTGTCGGTGTATATGCTGTGTGTGTGTGTGTGTGTGTGTGTGTGTGTGTGTGTGTGTGTGTGTGTAATGGCGGGTTTCGGGTCAGAATAGCTGTGTAATGGTGCGTGGACCCTTTGATAAGTCTTACAGTTGTGACCCTGTCCTCTTATCTCCACAGGACAATGTTGCACTGAGAACCACCGCTGCCATCGCTGCTGCCTCACACACACACACACGCCGCCTCACACACACACACACAGCCTCACACACTCGCGCTGCCTCACATGAGCTCAGATTCACACAGACGGGCTGACGTACGTGCGAGGATTATTGTGAAAGGTTCCCACACGCATGGCAGCACACAGCAGTCTAAACAACTCTGTTCTTATCTCTCCAACTTTCTCCAACTTCAATTTGCAGCCATTATCGAGCACTCGCCTCTTTAAATGGTATAGATTGATAAAATGAGATGGTTTAAGCCTGTTATTAGGGCAGAATAATTGGCTCGATAATGAGCAGATCTCTCCCTAATTGCTGAATAGATAATGAGCCTTAAGTCTGATTTGGAGGAAAATGGTAGATATTCACAGTCATGAAACCAGTGATGCTGATCTGGCACTTTCTTTCTTTCCCAGTTCCTTCCATCCATTGGAGGTGTCTTTCAGGATTCCCGTCAGTACTCGGGCCATCAATGGCGCTCTGTCCTCCTGCCCGGGCCTCTGTTTGCCTTGGGGCTTCCCGCTTGCTCCGAGCGGCCTCCCTTTGTGTGGGAGAATCACGGGCAAAGAAAGCAAAGATGACGGAGGTCAGGGGGGAAGAGAACAGACGTTGAGTCCTGGTAAACAGCGGCCTGTCACAGCTCAGCGGGGGGTGCTACAGCCTCTGCCTCCGCCGCTGCCACCGGGGAGATTTTTTAATCGCCGGAGCGTCTTTAAGGGGCGGTCAGACAAAGAAGGGTTTTGTGTTGCCTCCGCGGATCGCTCCGGACATTCATAAACAACTGTGTGAGAACTGAGGGATGTTTGGGGTGGCCGAGAGGGGGTCTGTCATGGTTAAGAGCTGCCCGATTAATGCTCTCTTGTGGACTGTAATAACAGATGGGCTGGGCAGTCTCGCCGAGCCTGAAGAGATCCGTTTAGGTGGCGGTCAGCCGTAGAGAGTGGCTGTTTCAGGCCTGAGCGCTCTCTTTGGGTGTCAGGTGAACAGCAGAAGGCATGCACGGCTTCAGGAGGCAACAGGCCGATGAGGCAAACGAGAGTCGATGTTTCCTCTGAATGACATTTCTATATGCAGACGGATGTTAGCCAGCCTAGACTAGAGGACTAGATTTACATAGGTGCAGCACTCAAAGAACATCTCACAGCTGTAGTTCTAATTTACGCTCGCTACTCCATCAATTACGTCTTTGTTTATTTCGTAGGAATTCGGACATCTGAGTTTACGGCCATGCTGAGGGTCTCTAGTTTGAACCTCTGACGTTGATGCACTGTTGACAGTTTTCTGCAAACACTCGGGACTTTCCTGGACTTGGGAAGCCGGAAGGATCACATCTGATGAACCAAATTCTCCTTCTGGTGGAAGAGAAGCAAAGTTGAGGTGTGTCAAGTGCGGTGAAACTGGGGAATAATAAAATCAGGACAATTAAGGGCACTTTTTTTCCAGTTCTATCCAGCTTTAAGCGAATAATAAGTGCTTTGAGTTGCTCAGAGCTCATCATTTCATACAGGAAGAAGATGTCAGATGTCCTACTCTGGATTCCAGGCATGTTCCCAGACACCAGGCCGCTGTGGCCGAGGCGAGTCTCCACTGTCATTAACCTACATCGCTGTAAATTACCTCCTATTCCCAACGACGGCAGGAAGAGAGGTGTGAAGGAATGAAAGAGGAAAGAAGGAAAGCAGGAGAGCAGAGCCCAGACAGATGAGGGGAGTGATGAAAGATGACAAGAAAAGAAAAAAAAAGAATGAATGAGAGAGCTCAGGTCCAAACCATTAGGAAATGAAACGGCGGGCATGAAACTTTGTCATGTTTGTCACCACATTGTGGATTAAATGTGAAAAGTGTGATGAATTAGCATTTGAGAACTCTTGGATGTGGATGTGTGAACGTCTGGCTTTAGATCCAACTACAGAAAGGCTTTCCTTTTCTTTGGATTATAAAACACACACAAGAACCCCGAGGCCTCGGTTACTAATCACAACAAGAACCAAAATGATTATTGAATTCCAGGAGCAGCCCATAATAAGCAACAATAGCCCGTGTTGTGCAAATTGATTACGGAGAAGAAACAGTCCTGGAATTGAAAAACGGTAACAGAGAACAAGCCGGAACAAAGGGAGGACTGTGGGAGGAAGAAAAGAGACACTTGAGCCGCAGAGTGCTGTGATTGGCGGCTATTGATGAGATGATTGGCGGGTCGTGTATCGGTCGGCTACACCTGAGGCCTCGGGGCAGAAGGGGCAGAAGGGGCAGAAGGGGCAGGAACCGTCTCAGGTGACGCTGCAAAGTGGGAGAGGAAGATCCCAAACAGGATACCGACCACACATGACGGGACCACAAACGCTCCAACAGCTTGGCTGCTCATGCATGGACACACACACACACACACACACACACACACACACACACACACACACACATTCCATCCATGCCAGCAGTTCGGACCACAGGGGGACATTTTTTCCTCCCTCTAGACGCCATTTTCAACCCCTCTTTCACCTTTTACAAATTCCCAGGGATGCAAATGGAAGCGGTCCGGCCCCGGCGCTGGTTCAGCTGGTTCAGCTGGTCCTAGCGTTACACTACTAGTTGTCTCTGGAGTGGGACTGCCACTGACCTCATCTCCTACACTGTGACACACCTGTGCTTATCTGGACAGGAAATAATGGAGTTGACAGCTGGGGACAGGAAAAAAGCCCAGAAGGAAATGGAGAAATGGGAAGAGTTGTAGCTCCCTGATAGGTGAAGCAGGGGCAGACACACCTGCAGTGAGAGCGCTCATAAATCATCAGGAGGCGGCCTTGGCAGCAGACGCCGCACATCAGACGGGACCCGCCTTAAGTTAAAGGCGAGGCCGGCGGGGACAGCTGTGGTGGCGGAGGCAGTTCAGCTGGAGAAAAGGTGATGATTCAAAAGATAAGACAAGGTCGTTGGAGGTCCGTCGGGAATCTGAGTAAAGTTTATCAGGAGAGTGGCGTCGGACGGCGAGGGCGAGACCACGGTTTGATTGAGACGTGTGACAGAAACAGGGTGAGGCGGCATTAAAAGGAGCGAGAGTGAAGCAGGAGAGGTGGTGATTGATGAAAACCCTGAACTGCGGGTCCTTGGAGGAGGACGGGACGCCGCACTTCATCACGGGGGCGCTGTGCACGTCAGTCCTGTGCACAGCGCCGGCACGCTTTGATCGCCGGACACCTCCAGGAGCACTCAGGAGTCACCCACAGGACACCCAGCCCCATTAACTGACCCTGGACTGACCTGCGTCCTCCACAGTCTGGAGGACCTGTCGAAGGTTTGTGCTCAGAATCATCTCATATCGACTACATAAAGTTCCAGTATTTGGTGCTCGGCGGCCATTTTATGACCATGTGAGGTTTCAGAGCTGGAAAGGTACCTTTCAGCACCGGTGATGCATCATTTATAGCCCTCAGAGACATGCAGCCGGCTGACCAGTCTAATGGAAGATCAAACAGCATCAGACATCTTTATCTTTCAAATTTGGTGTTGCTGCCAGCCGGTCCGCCGGGAGACGTCTCATCGCCGTTTCCTGGTAACGCTGCAGGCAGGAATCACAGATGTAACTGAAACGCTCATAAAATAACAATGAGCCTGGTCTCAGAAATGAAGAGACCCACACTAAGATTTGGGATCTGTACGAAGATGCTAGGAGAGGCTTTTCTGAAGGAACACGAGGTTCAAACTCATGCATTATGGATGGCTTCCCCATTGAGAACATCCCATCATTACCGTTTCACACGTCTGTGCAAAGTCCTGCGGAGACTTAAGGGATTAATTTGCTTACACAGATGCGATCTGCACGTCTTTTGATGCTCCTCATCATCAGCGTGCGTCACTGCAGTCAGTGCAAATGGATGAAAGAGCCCAAGAAGCAGAGCAACAAAGTGGCGGGAACGCACGGAAGGTAAAGTGCGCGCGTCCTTTGATGTTGTCTGATGTCAGAGGCGCGTCGCTCCGCGCTCTTTATTAGATGAGAGGGACGGAAAAGACAGAGGTGGTGTCACAGGGAAACGCGATATGAAAGCATCATCAGACGCCGGTGGGTTTAACCTCTCACAAAAGGCACATCCAGGAACATAAATCACATCTATTGATGGTGGGGTCTGCACACACACACACACGCACACACACACACACACACACACACACACACACACTGATTGTTCCTGTCATTTCCTTTGAAGGACCAGCTGCTCCAGGAAGTTGGTTGATTTTCTCTGCTGACGTACATTTCATTGAAACATATGATACTCTGGTTTTTAGCCTCTTAGCTTCATGCTAACAGCATTTTTAGTTCGCCTGCATTTCAATCAGGTTTATACTTCATTTTAAAACAACAAAGGCAACAATTTTTATGCTCAATCATGCCAAAATCTTGCATTTCTAAGTCCAGCAAATTTATTGTTTGAGTTCATACTGTGTTTTTTTTTAAACAAGCACAAGCAAATAGCTATAAGACGATAGCTCACCATAGAGTTAGCATGTTTATCCACAAATATAAAGGGCCTCTCTCACGTCTCTATTGTTTTTACTGAGGACACTGAAGGATGAAGGTTTCTGCTGACAGAGCCATGTCAGCATGGACATGGACATGCTGGTCTTCCTCTTTGTAGAGGAACATGTGCTTTCAGATGAAGCGTGTTCACACGTCGGGGATTCTCACACTGTTACTGGCAGAAAATAGTACAATGGTTCTGATGACTGTCTCTACCGTGCATTATGGACTGATTTTTGTTGTCCAACTGGACATGTAACCTCTCAGGCTATAGGTGACGTGTTTAATGTGAGTTTCATTTGGGGCACAGTGTGCAGACCCAGAATTAGATGAGATGTTTCTGTCAAAAAATGATTGAACCGGTTGAACCGGCGGCTTACGGATGATGAGAAACTCTGAAATAAATCTGAAACCAATCCAATTAGGAATCCACTGGTGAGTTGGTCAGTGTGTCAGCGTGAGCAAGGACAAATGGCAGGAACCAGGGACGGGCAACAAGAAACAGGAAGTCTCACCCCAACACCTACCCATGCTGGGAACTCTGGGCCATGTGGGTCGTTGTGTCCTCACACACACACACACACACACACACACACACACAGCTTTTTTCCATACACACAATCATGACCTTTGACCACTGCGTCAATCCATCTGTTGACGGACCCAGTTGACCCTCACCTGAGTGTTGATGCACACACAACCCGAGAGATTCTTCACCCAGTCGTCTCTCTTCCTACACTCGCACATACACACACACACACACACACACACACACACACACACACACAGACATTAGCGTTCTGAAGGATTAAAGGGGTGTTAGTGATGTAGAACATTCCTGGCTTCTATTCTAAAATAAGGGAGCTCTTGGCTCCACCATAATCCCCAATAAGGTTTCTGCTTAGGCCTTCTAAGCTTTAAGCTCGCTGAGGTTTTGGCTAACTAATTTTATTGTACTGGGAACCTGGAGGTGTTGTGGTAATCCAACTACCACTCTAAGTACCAAGCAGGGATCAAGATCTCAATTAGAGGCGGGGAGAGTGGGCACGCAACCATCTCGTATCCCACAGGCGAAGCGCTCGTGTGGCTCCACGGTGGCGCTGTGGGTGGAATTCCTCTTGAGCACTCTGAAGGTCTGGATCTGGTCCCTGGACTGTAAATTCTTTTGAGTTTATGGCAAAAAAAGGGGGGAGGGGCTGTCATTATTCGGTAGATATTTAAATGAAACACAATTTTCAGCCTCACAGCCTCAGCAAGTTTGGCCAAACTCGGCTGCTCTGCATCCACAGATAATCAGCACCTTCCGGATTGTTGCAAATTGGCAAAGCGTCGAGGGCCCAGTTAGCTGCCTAAGTGTTTTGTCTCTGTCCTTTTGTGTCCTTTCTTTTCAATCAGCCGGCACTGATTGCAATCTAGCCAACCAGGTGAGTGGATTCGTCGAGAGAGCGACAATGGGCTGCCGGGCCGGGGGCAGATCCTTTATCTCAGCGGAACTTCCTGGATTAATTGGAGCAGGGGAGCGAAACATGGCCGATGATGGGACGGCGGTGCTGATAGGACAGGCTGTAATTGTTTGTTTGCTAAATGAGTTGTCATATTTCGGCAGAAGAGAACGCGTTAAATGTGAGACTTTGGGCTCCTTCTAGGAGCCGTTGAAGGTTATTTTGACCGAAGCGACACGGACTTGAGTTTGAATGTAAAGATTTGTCTTTAAGCATCAATTTAATAATAAATCACAACTGATCTCTGGGGTTCCTCTTCAAAAGGTGCTCCGTCGGGTCTAATTGGAGCTCTGCCATATGAAATGTCACATGTCTGTCACCTGATGCCCACGTGCACGAGACGAACGAAGCCGGGGGGAGGGGGAGTGTCTTGAAAAGTCATCCTCACGTCCCCTAAGAGGCGCCTGCCTGTAGGCTGGAAGCGGCCTGGCATTTACGCACCGTGAGGGGAGTCTCGGGTAAAGAAACACACACTCAGAAACACACACACACATGCAAAACACTGCATTTTCTCAACATGCTGGTGAGGTGTGCACGCAGGGGGGGAGGACACATGTTCCACTGTCTCCTCTCTTGGACCTTCACTCAGTCCTGTAAAACCCTCCATACGTGAACGTGCTTACATGCAGCTTTAAATCAACTTTTCCCGACACTGATCCAGTTTTTTCCAGAGCCGTCCCCTGTTTTATGGGGCCCTGGATGTGCTCAGATCCCCTGTTTTTAAAGTGCTGCGAGTCAAAGTGAACAGCGCGAGGAAACGAGCGTGCGATGGAAGGACTTGAGTCATCCCTTCGACTGTAAACTCACGGTCCTCGAGGTGTCCACGGTTTTCCATTTTTAGCTGGACTGGTCTCAGCTCCTCTGGTGGCCTGCTCTGCGTTTTCTCTCCCCAGCTCATCTCAGCAGAAGAAAAATTCTGACCCTGCAGCAATAAAACATGGCTGACATCTGTTCCAGCAGGCCTGTAATGGAGGTTTTTTTTACAGTGCACGTCAGGGTTCAAGGACAAAAGAATGTGTCCAATATACACATGGAGGATGGATGATTATAGTTCAGCACGGATCCCCACAAACATTTACATTTTTATTGTCACAGTAGTAGATTAGCACAGTTTTATGAGCCTGTAGCCTGTAAATCTGCAGGGATTTGAACATTACTCACCCAACAAAGATATGCAGCATTAATTCAACTATTAAAACAGAAAATGAAATGATTCAGGCCCACACACGGCTGCTCGTCTTATCCGTGCGCCTCGATTACATCCGCCGTGCAGACGCTTTGTTTGCTTTCTTGATATTTGTTCAGTTTTTCTTCACTTTCATATGTTATGAATAATTTATACAATTACACAGTTTGCCATTTTTGTCCTTTTTCCCCCTGATGTTGCTGTAGAGTGACTGATTAGCTCTGATTGCAGTCTGCAAATGTATCCGCTGACAATTTGGGTTCATTTTTACCTGCAGCTGCAGCTTTAATGCTAAACTAGTCCTTCATCAAGGCCTCCGTATGTTATATTTGACTGAAATAAAGATCTTTATCCCTTAATTAAAGGTAAAAACAATATTGGCTCCGCTAAAAAAACTTCATCTGTGGAAAATCGGGTTAAAAAAAAGGCGTTCCAAATCGTTACAAAACTGTAGCAGCCAGACAAAGCAGCTTAGCATAACCGCACTGATGCTGAGAACAATAGAACAAACTGTTCGCTCGCCGTGCCGGATTAACAGCGGGGGAGGAGGAGGTAGAGAGGCGGCCGGACCGGTCCGCGCCAGCACTGGCACACCTGTTCCGCACGACCTCTGACCTTGGCTGCAGACATCACAGCCTGAGCCAGGGAAACAGGAAGTGCCGGAAAAACGTGGCTGAAGTTTGCAACAGGGGCCAGAAAGAAGCACGAGTGCAGCGAACGGCCTCGGAGGCGGCGCCGCCGCCGCCGCCGCCGCGCCGCCGCCGCCGCCGCCGCTGCGTTTGAGCGTTTGGAAACCGTCTCAGAAGACAAACTGCGATGAGCAAAGCAGTCCGGAAAAGCACGTAAACACATTTCAAAGGAGTTTGGACGTGTGTGAAATCCTCCCTGAGCGCTCAGCCAACATGTGCTGTGGCTAAAGTACACACACACACACACACACACACACACACACACACACACACACACACGCACACACACACCTGCAGTGGCTCTGATTTATCACCGTTAAGTCAATATAGAGACGGATGACAGGCGCTGGTGTGACGAGAGAAGAATGGAGGGATAACAGGTGGAGAAACGCTCCCTGTGGCTGCCTTCAGCACCCAGAAGGACCCCCAGGTAAACATTGGCTCTGCGCCAGAGCACGGACATGTGCACGGACACGTGCACGGACACACACACACGCGTGTCCCAGTACACACAGACTAATACACTCATCTTCAGGGGACACGCGTGTGCACACACGGGCACAGAGAGCCAGTGTAAAGCCGTCATATGCTCAACTCTGGGTCCATCTGTCACCCTCCCCATCGCTCCTCCTCACTCCTCTCTTTCTTTTATTCTCTCCATCAGCACAAGATGCACGAACATCTGAGAGCTGATGTTCCAGAAAGGAGCCTCAAACCTGACACCCTCTTCTGAGGAGGACGTGAGAGCAGAACATCGTGCCGTCTAATCTCCCGTTCTGCTTCAGTCTCTGAAGTTCTCCCGCTCGGTGGTGCAAAAAGGTGTGTGTCAGCATTGGTGCAGATCGTCGACTTCATTCGTGTTACCAGGAGAAACAATGAAAATAAAACTGATTGAAAGTTAAAAACCGGCGGCGAATCCTCGTCATCGGTGAGTAAACAACAGATTACTCGGGAGTTCTTGATGCGTAATCAGGGGATGTGTCCTCTTCTCACCTTCCTACACCTGTGAGGACACTTTGCCCTTTTGACAACAGAAAAACAAGAATGTCATCAGTCAATTTACCTTCCTGTCAGATACAGTATCCAGATAAGCTGTAAGGTACGGGGGGGGGGGGGGGCATCCAGATAAAGTCCCGCTATTGATGACACCAGGAAGTTTCTGACAGGTCGCTGACGGATGGGTCAATAAAGGAGGGGTGTGTGTGTGTGTGGTGGGGGGGGGGTCCATCAGTAAGGCTAATGATGGGGGCAAACACACTGCACAGAAATGTCAGAGTTTTGAGTCATGTGACAAGTGAGGACGCCATTAAACAGCTGCACAGAGCTTTGATGTAGCCGATTAGCAACGGGATCGCTAACATTAGATTCCTTTTAATTCCTGAGGACCCTCACCTCTGAGGGTCCGTGGAATCTCCCAACCCCGTCCACATCAAAGACAAGCGTCCCCCCCCCCCCCCCCCCGATGACTTCACCGCTACATGAGCAGAGGTTATCTGCTCGGACCAAAATAAGCTTTTCCAACATCTCACCAGACACAAAACATCGGCGCTCCGGACCGAGTTGTCCTCCCAACTTTAACTGATGGGCAACATCTCATATTCCTGAGCTACTGTATCACTTTTAATGCGATAAGATAAGAGCTGCAGACAGTGATGATGGATGGAGGAGGAGAGATTGATCGGAGGAGAAGAGAGGGTGCTTGCAGAGGAATGATAAGAAGAGAAGGGGGGGCACGGAAAAGGCTCGCGGAATTGGGAATGTCAGGCAGGAAGGAGGAGAGAAACTGGAGAAAGAAAGATGGAGGAAAGTAACTGTGGGGATAGAATGACTAAGAAAAAGGAAAGAAGTCAGAGGCAGAAGTATGACATTAACTGTGACAGGTGTGAGTGTGTGTGTGTGTGTGTGTGTGTGTGTGTGTGTGTGCGTGGTAAATTGGTGCTGACACAGCTAGCAGGTTGTGACATTAATTAGCAGGCCTCAGCGATGGCTGAAACCTAACCTCCCAGAGAAAGGAGACACCCTTTGGGGGGGGGGGGACACATCAAAACACACACATGCACTGAGTCTGACCTCACTTCCTGTGAACGGGGACAAGGGGTAGACATGGGTAGAATTACTGCCATAATGTCAACAGGAGAGAGAAAGTGCATGTTATGATAGCATGAGCCACACCAAATAAGTCGTGTGTGTGTGTGTGTGTGTGTGTGTGTGTGTGTGTGTCTGGGGGGGGGGCTGTAAGGGAGGCTTAATGACAGTTAATGCTTAAGGCCGTCGCAACACTGCGGCTTCATGCTACATGATTAACACCCTCGAAGCAGCGGTAAAAATTGATCGACGCCGTGTTGCCGGGCGGCCGAATCCGGCGTTGGGAAAATACATCGATCTCCAGCGACCACAGACTGGGAATTCTCTCCTCCTCCCCTGTGGAAACGTGGACCGGCATCAGATGGTGTGACGCTGACAAAGGCGGTGGAGTAAAACTTGATGGCGAGAAAGTGACACGACTGTGGTCGACCCCTCTCCCGGCTGGCGGCGGGAGGGGGGAGGAGGGGCACAATGCATAACATGGGGGGGTCAGAACTTTGCCCTACAGCCCACAGTCAGCAGAATTGGTGCATGCATCTAGTGGCGGTGCAGACGACGCGAAAGACCTCGAGCTTGTGACGGCACATATGGCGAAGGGTGGTCGAGAGACATGGGGGCAGAGTGAGAGAGAGAGAGAGACACAGGGTTATTTCTCAACTTGCAGGACTGAGACACAAACAGTTAGCAGTGTTTACAAAAGTCAGCAGCAGAACCGATGCGAGCAGAGCAGAGTGTGTGTGTGTGTGTGTGTGTGTGTGTGTGTGTGTGTGTGTGTGTGTGTGTGTGTGTGTGTGTGTGTGTCGTACGGTGCCAGAGCATCAGGTTTTAATGCTGCTAAAGTAACACAGAGCTGGTGTTCCTCAGAGCGTGCATACCTCTCCCAGAGCCGGGTCCAACTCCCTCCCAGCGTCTCTTTCAACCCCGTCTGGTTCTCATCTGCTCGGCCTTCCCATGGGGTCCAAAACCACTGCCACATTTCAGAGTTGCCACCCCATCCCAGATAAAGCCTTTCTATTCCATCTGATTTTACTCGCCTTTCCTCGCGCTGGCGCGGAGAAACGTCGTGACGCGCGGAACTAGCGTGTTTAACAGCGTAAGATCATGTGTGACAAGACGTTGCGTTAGATTTAGCCACAGATCCATGCAGTCAAAGGGAAAACAGACGCCCGGAGCGCACGAAGTGCACGCTGACAGGACCGGGACTCGGCGATGACGGTAATGTTCAGAATGAATTCGTCAGGTTTGGAGATACAGTAGAACCATTGTGAAACGGGAGGCTGCAAACTTTAAACTCCGCAGAGCTGCCAGAGTTCGGCTTCTCCCAGTGACCGATAGCGTTCGGATTAAAGAGCTTTGGGCGAACACAACAAGGTCGTTGTGTGGAAAGGCTGGAGCCGACACACGAGGCTGCACGGCATCCAACAACACCTTCAGAAGCAAATATTCCTTCGCTTTTAGGCTTCTTTTTCTCCCTCCAAGTGAAAAAAGAAAACAAATCTTGAGCAGAAAATGCTCGTTCGGCTACGTTTCAGATGGTCGTTAATGCTCCTCGTGGTCGCTGGGGGGTGAAAGCCCGCAGTGAGCTTCGCATCAGCTGGGGAGCGGGTGTTAGCGTGTTGTAATTAGCTCATTAGGCGTTGGCGTGGTGCAAATCACCGCCACGCAGCAAATACCCAGCTAATAGGCTTTGCTTTAGGGATCTCCAATGAACGGCTTGGTGGAATGACCTCCACTAAAGGAGCATTAACGCTCTACTTCCTGGAGATGTGACTCCAGGGGCTCGCCGCCCTCTTTATCCTAAATATTTACACCGATCACCAACATTCAAGGCCAATTAGACAGGTCAGAAGAACCCAGGCAGCACTGGGGTCCAGCCCAACCTGAACCTCACCCCCCCAAGGCCAGACAATGTGAATTATCATCTCCTGAGCTTAAGCCGAGACCCACTCCAAAACTTTCCAAACCACGGTCCTAAATGTCGGGGAGGAAATGTGAAACTGTCCCAGATCACAACAACAGAACCAGACGGGACCAGAACCAGACGGGACACGTCCGACGCTGCGCTCGGTCTGGGGGACGAGATTCAGCTCTGCCTCGACTCGGTTGATTTCATGCTTTCGTTTTCCTGGGGGGAGGGGAGGAGAGGAGAGGTCGGCCTGTATCAGGTGTTGCCACTGACTCATGACAGGGTTCAGGGTGATTTGAAAACCTCGTTTCTGAAGTTATCAGCCAAGTTTTAGTTCCTCTTTCCTCCGAAACGCTACGTTTTTGTCCTTGTTTACTCACATCAGCCACTTTTTACGCCTCACAGCTGTGAAGTGTGGATGGATTCCGTTACACCAGGTTATTGCAGTGTCTTTTCTCATATATCTGCAAAGGACTTTCCCCAGGGTTCGTTTCAGTCCGGCTAATTTAGCGAACGAGTCACAGTATCCTGCATTAACGTGTAATTATACAACTGCTCGCTGTCCTTTCATTGCCCTCCTAATCCGCTCATTTCTTTATGTACTTTTCCTTCTCCCTCCATTTTGGCCCTCACCTTCAGCCCTCTACTTGTCCCAGCATCCTGCCGCTAACCCAATCTGTTCGTTCCTCAGCGCCGGCTCCTCTCTGCCAGCTGGCCGGGAGCAGCGCCTCCCTGAGGAGAGGACAGGTGTAGCGACACACACCTCGCTGAGCAACCAGGTACCTGTGGCATCGGGCAGGCGTGAGTCCAGCAACGATGCTTTAACACGGACGCACGTGGCAGCACGTAGGACAGAGTCCGTGAAAATGAAGCTAATGTTGAAAAGCCCCGTGCAATGCTAACGCTAACGCTATCCACGGTTGTTTGCCTGTTTGGAAATCTCGGCAATCAATCTCAACCCCCAGCAAGATTGATTTGTTATGTCTCTCCCCCTTTTCCCTTCAAAGGTGGAGGGAAAAGCTTGTTTTGTCTGAGCTGCCTCTTCCTCAAAGGAGCAGCGACTGCTAACAAGTCTCGTCGGTAACCTCTGACCTTTATGAACAAGGGAGCCATTGATCATTCCGGAGCCACATTCCATTGTCTTCCATTCTGAGGAGAGAAAAAAAGCCCAACCTGGAAAACTGCATTAAAATGGATATTTAGATTACAAGTTACAATTCCAAGTCCAAGTTTGAGTTCTCGTAGGAAGCAAACAGGCGAGCGTTGTCAGGAAGATGTGCTGGAATTCAATCAAAGGTCGGGAATACTGACTGGGACTGATCAGCTCGGGCTTAACGTGGAGCTCGGGAGATATTAGAAATGCACCACTTGATTCAAATCCCTGAGCAATCACATGTGGTTCTGAGTCAGGTGTTGAATATGCAGGTCTGGGATGGACGTTGTATTAAAGCAGGCAGGTCTACGGCCGCCACGTAACGTTTCATTAGCATTAGCTCTTTTTTCCACAATGCTGCGCTGCACTGCTCCCAACAAAGCCCCTCCAGATGTAGGAAGATTGATGTCTTACAGGCTGTTGCAGCCCAGTTTTACTGTTGTTTCTCTCTGGTTACGAATCAACACGCAGGAGTTGCTGCTCTAATGAATCATTTATTTCGTCTGTGTTGGATTTTGCAGCAAATCCGCATCGTGTTCGGTGGCAGCAGCTGCCTTTTATGAGGCCCGTTCTGATTTCATTTGCAGCGGTAGGCACTTGGAATAAATGTTATCTTAATTGCATTGTAGGATCCCCTTCGGGTTTGATGGAGATCGCAGAAGTCTTCTGGTTCCGTGGACGTATAATGAGATCTGACTCGTTAGCTTGTTTTTGTGAAGGCGGTAATGTGATCGCAGTGGCCGAGCCGGGCGAGGCTTTTTTATCCCTTCAATCCAAAGTTAGCATGTGCTGGCATGAGGGGGGGGGAGGGGGTCACTGAAATGGATCTGAAGTGAATCCACTTGAAGTCTCTGGAGGACTGAAAGAGGGAAGAATTAGATTAGTAGCGGAATGCAATCAGTGTGACTCCATTACTGAGTATGATGGGGGGGGACAAGAGTGTCAGAAAGTTTGGAACGCTGCTCTCAGCACGCCAACAAGCGGGGAGACGATCCATAACCACAAATGTGAACTATTTTTAAAAAACCAAGCCATAAAATTGATTAAAATGTCCTTGTATGAAATATATATGATCCCTTCTCTCCTTCTTCTCTTCCCATGCTCTTACCCCCCCCCCCAAAATAAAAAAAAATCAAATTACCTACTTGCTCGAGTTGGAAAATGCACAGTCTGACAACATCATGGAAATTTATATGACTCCGAAGGAAAATAAATACCGTCGGATCATAGGAATCGGTAATAGATAGCACAAGTTTCAACATCCTGTCCTTGTTGGAAGGAAAAAAGTGGGCGGCTGCGAGTGGAAGGATCCTGCTGGACCTGCCAGCGGTTTCCTTTTACACTATTTACCCCAACTACAAACCCAATTAGGTCAAATCAGATTCAGTGTTTACACCAGCATCAGGAGCCGATTAAGCAAAACTGATTCCAGTTTCACATCCTCTGCCATCATCCTTTGATTACACATGAAACAAGCAACGGCGCAAGCTAGCAAAAAAAGGAATGAGACGGCCTCTTTTTAAAACGACACCGCAGAAAATTGTTATCACGTTGTTTGAAGTGCACGCCGTCAGGTCTCAGTAATGACGTTAAATTGGAGGGTTTTCCGCCTCCGCCGCTATGATCAAACCTATAACTCTCACAGCAGCGAAAATAAAGAAGCATTTGGTGGAGACGCAGGAAGAGTTTACGATATTAAAAAGAAGTGACAGATTTACAAAAAAAATAGAGCAGCCAACAGAGAACTGAAAAACCTTCCAAACAAAGACCTAAAACTAGCTTTGCCACTTATTAACCCCCCCTTAATTCCCAGCATATGTCACCGGGGGCCCCACGTTAGCGCTATCAGCTCAGAAAAGCAAACAAAATGGAGGGAAAGGCATAAACATCAGCGTAAACACAGATTGTTTGCTGTCTGAACCCTTTTCCGCTTGTGTTGTTGATTTTCCACGGGAGATCGAGTTCAGCCGACCCCGCCATCGCTGCCCCCCCCCCCACCTGGCAGATCACAACAAGTCTCCTGTGCAGGAACAAAACCCAACGTACGTGAGCAAAACATGCTAACAGCGCGAAAGCGTCTGATGTGTGCGTATTTTGGGTGAAGCACATGTGATTTGGGTGAAATGGTGCGTTCAGAAAACACAACAGTTTCCTCTGTAACGGCAGCCGTTTAAGAACCTTCCCATGATGCTGCACACAAACACCTAATGACTTCTCAACTAATTTGTCCGCTTATCTTTTGAAATTACACCCTGCGAGCCCCCCGGGGACAATAGCGCCGGCTTCCTCCTGTGGTTTACATGGCTTACGAGGATTAGAGCACCTACGTGTGTGTTTGAAAGTGTGTGTGAACTGTGAGAACTCCTCTGCAGTACCACAGGGGGGGCAACAAACCTGTCATTGTTTCACACATATCAGCACCTACTCCACACACACACACACACACACACACACACACTGCCAAGGCTGTTCCTGGGCCAGACACACAGACGAGAAGCGAGTGTGACAATAGCTGCACACATGATTCATCTCTGTCCGTGTTTGTTTTCCTCCGCCGGCTCGGCCTCCGCTCCTTCCCATGACGGAACGCCGCACCGTCCGTGTTTGCTCGCTCGGCGCTGGACAGGCTGGTGGAAACAACCCGGCTGCCAGCGCAGATCTGGCCCGAGGTCCACACGCAGGGTCGTTTAGTGATGCGGGACGCTTCGAAAACAGGATATTATGTGACGTCTTTGGCCACAGTTCCACTGGATTTTGCAGATTTATGAACCGAAAACCTTGTGGTCAGATCTCCGCATGTGGTCCCGTATAGACGCAATCATAGCCGCTGACTTTCTTTTATGGCTTTGATCCCTCCGGAATCCAGAACATCACCAAAAAGTCTTGAGCTGTTTCTTGGTCCATCATCAACATTTACGGGAAGATTTCCTTAAAATCTCTTCATCAGTTTTAAGGTTGTTTTGCTAACGACCCAAACAGCAGTCGGCGGTCGCATGACCTCCTTGGAAGAACCCGCCCCCTTAACGTGTTGCGCCTGTGTTCCTTGAACCCTTCCTCGACTCAGCCCTCCCCACATCAGAGTTCTCGTGGGGTCACAAAGGTCCAAGACCTTTGGTTCGAGACCACATCCCCTCACATCTACGTGAGGCTTCTCTTCACATCCACAGAAAAAGGCAAAACTGTTGGCTCCACAGGTGAACCACAGTGTTCCTGACTCCCCACTCCACCCTGACTGATGCTTTGTTGGTCTGAAGCTTTCATCTTCTGATACCGGTGGGATTTATTTAAATTGGAGGAAGATTAAAGGCCACCACGTCCCCTACGGGCACACAACTTTATTTATTTATTTATTTATTTATTTATTTGTGGAGGATCGGAATTGTGTCTCCTTTGAGTCCTTCACCTATTTTGTTGTCTCCTGACCTTCGGCTCTCATTTCTCTGCAGCGAGGGTCACCTGACCCGTGTCTGCGACCTTTGACCTCGCGTTTTGCCTCTGCCGTGTGCGTCACCGGCGGTCTGGCTCACCTCCGCCCCTCCGCCCTTTGAATGACACCTACGCCCCTGGTCACCACGGTGATTCTCAACTACTTTAAATGCCCCCCCGCTCAGGAGAGGATGGTCAACGTGGCGGGTGTCTGATCTCATGAGCGAACACAGGCGACTCACAAGAGCTTTGAAAGCTTTATTCTCATCCCTCCATCAAAGGAGAACAGCAGAATAGAGCAAAGATGAAGGGCGGCTCGCACACTTCTACCTCTCTTCCTCAGGTGTCTTCATCACCACTTCTCCCCCACTTACACTCCTTCTCCTTTCCCTCCGTCACCCTCTGCTCTCGTCCTCTCATTGATCCGCCTCCCGGGACTCTCCCGTTCCGCCTCCTCTCTCTCTCACTCCATTCATCTTCCTCTCATCTCTCCTTTGATGCGACGGCGCGGGGTTATCTGGGGCCCTCCGCTGAGGGGAGAAGGTGGGGGGCCGCTGAAATTGAATGTGGGGGGAATGAGGGAAAAGGGTAAAAAGAAAGCAGTAGGCAGCCTTTTTTCTGTGTGACATCTCTTTCAGTTCACTTCCACCTATATGAAAAGCGAAGGAACAGACGCGGCTGCTCTTTTTAAGCCGTCTGCAGGAAAATTGGAGGCGAATTGGGGCCTGAAAGCCGGGTTGTTGTGGTGAGAAGCCGGCACGTCTCCCATCAGCGCTGAATACATCTCTGCTCTGTGTTTTAAGTGTTCCAACATGTCTCCCTCCCAAACTCTGAGTGCCTTCATTACCAATTCCCCCGTGTCATCCCCCCCCCCCCCCTCTCCGTGGAGGTTGTCACCTCCAACTTGGTAACACACAAGGTGGATTTAGAGCAGAAATTCCTCTTTAGAACTGAATGGAGCTGAAAGCACCTTTTCCTGGCTGGAAAACACTTCCATGGGAAGGTGGAGGAGAGGAGGAGTGTGTGAGGTGAGGGACGGGGCTCTCCCGCTGTCCACGGGGTCACACACACACACACACACACACACACACACACACACACCCACCCACACACACACACACACACACTGCATGTGTGAGGCAGCTCTGGGGTGTTTTTTGCTAATTAAAAGCCAGTCAGACGTGTGAGAGCATCTGAACTAACAGCGGGCTGGTTAATGGATTGATTACCAGCTCGCACACATGTGATCGATACCGGCGGCGCCTCGTGTCCCGCGGCCACGGTCGAATCATCACACTCTGAGCGTTCACTAGGAACTGCACAAGATTTCAAATAGTGCCACAGAAAATATTTCAGAAACGTGCTTCGGGCCAAAGTAAAGGTGCTTTAGCGAGTGGGCGGAGCTCTCAGCACAGTCGACCTTCACGTGTGTGAAGGTGCTGGAGTGTGTGTCCACTTGGCCGTGCTCACTCAGGTGCGCGGGAGTCCCCCTGTGGTTCCGAGCACACATGTTCCCTGCAGGATGTGTTGATTAGTTTTAAGCAGGTTGAGCCAGAAGCCCTGTTGGACGCTCGGTGGACTGTACCAACGCGACACAGGTGAGAAACCCAGAACAGAAGAATACTGTAAAGTTCTAAATGAAAGAACCTCAGAAGGACCTTTGTATTTAAAAATAAAAGCACCGGACAGTTGAAAGATGCAGGTTGGAGACAGCCCTTTGAAGAGGGAAAAGCAGGAACGCCACAGTGGAAAGGAGGAATGGAACGCGCCAGCGTGGAGGGGTTTCTTCAGCACCTGTGATGGATGAGCCTCAGCTCAGGTGTGACGGCGCGGCCAAATTAAATCACCCAGCAGACAGCAAAGAAGGAGCGACAAGGTTATCACGTTCCCTCCCCTCCCCCGCCCTGTCTGCAGCCCTCGCTCCCAGTCTCCGTGGCCTGTCCTCACTTCACCGCCGTCAGCTGGAGACAGAGGCGGGACCCCCCCCCCGCAGGACCTTCTAAGGTGCTGGACATCCTTCTGTCTCTACCTGCTTTATTACAAAGCTGTTGACAGAAGAGACTCCTCATAATAATGGGGACCCGACCTCCGACCTCTGACCTCTGACAGACCCCGTGACCAGACATAATGATCCGCCGCCGTACTGTTGGTGTTGACATCCAGGTCCCCTTGTCACCGTGTCCCGTGGACAAAGGCCGGCTTGTACGGGGGGACAAAGGGGGCCAGTGTGGACTGTGAGCAGTTGTGACTTGAAACTTTTAAAAAGACGGATGTTGGGGGTGAAAGGAACGAGGACAAATGTTTCAGGAGACCTGAAGGGAACACCGCTCGGGGGCGTTCCGATGTCCCGCTCCAAACAAATGCAACGCCGCTCCGAAGGGTTCGACTCCGAAGACGATTTGGTTCCAATTTAGGATCTCAAACCTTGAGGCGGCTCCACCACGTGGTTCATATCACAGCTGCTGACCAGCCGGAGGATAAATAACCGCAGTCACTTCACAGAGTATTCTTGTCCTCTTTTCATTCCTCTCTCAGCTTAACCCCAAATATAGACAGGTAAACAGCAGGCACACACACACACACACACACACACACACACACACACACACACACACACTGCCTCATCATCAACGGTCTCATTACATTGTTGATTCCTCGTCTCCTTGCAGACACTCATATTTACCCAGCGTCTCTGGGAAGGGAGAGATGGATAATGAGACTGATGTGTGCCAGGGTGCGTTCTGGGTAATTTGTTTGATACGAGGCCTGTTGGGAAGTGGGGGGATCAAAAGGCTAAAACAACATTCTTCCTTTTATCCCTCCTTCACCTACCCTTCATCCCTCCCAGCTTGCATGCAGAAAGTTCGGGAAAGAGCCGCTGCCTCTTTTAGTTTTTGCTTCCTGTCCTTTTTTATTTCAGGATTAAATCCCTCCTTTCCCGGCGCTCCAATGGCGCCTTCCCACACTGTCAGTGAAACAGTAGCACACCTTCCCGAGGGGCCGTTTCCCACCTATGACCTTCTAGTCCCTCATTAGCTCATTTTGACCTTTGAACTCACCACACAGCCCTGGGGGGGTCAAGGTTTCCACCACAGGTGAACTCAGGTGACACAGGTGTGGATTCTCACCCCATGACATTATCAGATTATAATTCAGAGTTATAGCAACACACGATGAGACGTGTCAGAGGGCTCCAGCTCATCCCAGATCTGTGTTTGGCCAAAGTCTTTCCTTGAAGGATTCACACTTTATTTCAAATGCCCAGCTAGCAAAAGCTGCAGGGAAGCCGCTCGCGGCCGCGGTTTGATCCCACTTCAAACATTCTCACACCGGTCCTGACAGACGGAAACTCCCAGATGTGCAGTCGGGCGGGATAAAGCATAAAAATGCTGTGGTGTGTTCATTAGCGGTGTTGCTACACACCCGACTGCATCAGCTTCGTGTCAGTGTGACACGTCTCCCTGGTCGGACCTGAAACGTTTGGTCGCGACCCGCTCCTGTTGCCCTGACACGCCAGAAACTCGATGCAGCGTTGCCCGGTGGAAACGGGGTCAAAGGGCACAGCTCTCCCATATTACACCTGTTGTGTACACACACACACACACACACACACACACACACACACACTGAGGTCATACACTTTGATGGAAATTCTACAACATGGATTTTAAGCCGAGGCTCCAACTTGGGTTTTTTTGGGGTGTTTTTTGCAGAGAAAGTCTCTGTCGGCGACGAATGATGGGATTTCGGTCAGGATTTGAACTTTGCAGAGCAGCAAAAGGCAATTTGAGCAGAATGTCCCCGAAAATTAATGCGCAGAAGCCGCGATGTATTCACAGCAACAGCATAAAAGGTGACATTTGAAAGGTAGCACATTAGTGAAATGCGCTGGGTACATTAATTCAGTGGCTAAAAGCCTTGTTAGCATTCACAGTTTGAGACTGAGCACACAATGCTGAGGCAGAAGGGGAGGATGGGAGGAGAGGGAGGGGGGGCAACAGAAAAGAAAGAAAGGGAAGAGAGCGAGGGGAGGAGACAAGGGGAGACACATGAAAGGCGACGCTTTCATGTGAGCATTGTCATATTCCGTCTGTTCTCCTTTCATTTGCTCCACCTCTCCTCCCTTGACAAACACATCACTCTTTAGTGTAGGAAGGATGACACAGGTGTGTGTGTGTGTGTGTGTGTGTGTGTGTGTGTGTGTGTGTGTGTGTGTGTGTGGTGTGTGTGTGTGTGTGTGTGTGTGTGTCCGACAGCAGTGCAGCGAACTCATGAGATCCAGGTTTAATGTAAATGATAAAAGCACAGAGTCATTTCTTCACTAAAGGTGAACGTAGGTGTTTCTACAGCTGAGGGACGAGAACACACGATGGGAGGTTGGATCAGGTAACAAGCTGATGAATCTGCACTAACCAACCACAAACAGATCAAAGAGAAGCGCCTCGGTAGCGTCTTCAGTGGTTAAAACGGTCTGAGTTTACAGGAACCCGTTCTCCCTTTTAACCACTAACCATCTTTTCGGAGGCCACACCCCCTCCGGACCGCCACAAAGACCATCCGAACCCAAAATATGGGTATTTTCCCAGGTGATTTTCTGTCAACACGCAAGTGTTTCGGCTGTCGGCGGCGCCGGGGGTGTCGGGGTTTCGGGGTGTCACAAGGTTACAAAAAGTTCCGCCGCTGATCTTAATTGGACCTGATGTGCTGCTCTGCTCCCAGGACGCCCACAGAGCCGGGTTCTGTTCAGCTTCATTGTAAAGCGGGCCAAGAACTCTTGGCAGACGGCGGACTATAAAGCAGTTTGAGCAAAAAAAGGACCTCCTTTCATTTTTGTCACAAGATATGGTCAAGTAGCTACACTTCTCCCCCCCCCCCCACACACACACACACACACACACACACACACACACCCCTCATCTGGGACCACAGTCTTTGCAGATTTCAAGCAGGGAAGCTGCAGATGCGATCTTCTGAGGTTTATTTAGGTTCATATACACCCGTGTGTATTTTCCTGCTACATTTTTCACAGGAATTTCCCGCTCTGGCTTGTGGAGGGACATGGAATTAGTGAGGGAGGGATAATTCGGAGGGAGGGATGAACAGCTTTCCTTTGATGTTTGTGGGAGGCTTGTTTGTCTTTTAGGCAATTTGTTTTTGGGTGTCTCTCTCATGGCAATTAGCGATGATATTAGCAGTGATGCTAATCATCCCGAGCGGTCTCGGGGCCGTGCTACCGTTGCAGCGTGTTATGGCAGCAGGTAACTGCAGCGTCATTGCTAAGTGGCTGGAGATGACCCGCTACATAAGCCGTATGCGTTTGTCAGCCATCAGAAGATTGGAAGTGGATTTATTTTCCAGCCTGTGTATATGTAAGGCCCCCACACCCACCCCACCCACCCCACTAAACTGTTTGTTATAAAGAGTAAAAGCACTTTGTGAAGCCAACATCCCATTAACGTTCTTGTAAATTGTGGAGTTTACAAGAAGACAGCACGGTCACGGAATCGCAATGACACTGCGCTTCTTGTGCGCATGTGAAGCGACGGTCCGTCACACCTGCCGTACATTCCACCAGCACGGAAGAAAGAAAAGAGGAGAGGGGCTCGATCTGTCTCCTATTAATCTGAACCCGGTGGGAGTCGGTGGGGCACTGATCTGCTGCCAGAAAAAGAGGAGAACATGAGGACGGGATGGGAAGAGAGAGGGCGAGGAGGAAGTAGGCATCTCTGAAGACCTCCAGCATGTGAAACCCATCTCTGCTGCTCCGGGCTGCAACTTACAAACTCCAGAACTATTGTTGCATTCCGATGATTCATTCCTCTCTGTTTGATGCTCACTTTGCAAATGCTTCATTTTTATTCACCTCTGAAGAACAGGCCCTGTGACGAATGACACCGGCTGATTAAAGCTAACCGTGCTAGCTCAGGAAGGAGCGCAGATACAGATGAATACCACATTGGCACCATAAACCTGTCAGTTCAGCTTATGATCCTCCACGGCACACATTGTACACATGGTCCAGCCTTAAAAGAGAATTTCAAATAAAACAAATCAAAAAGAGTTTTAGACGAAAACGTCTTTGTAATGTGGAATCGCTGAAATACTTTAACGTTGTGAATCATCCCACAGTTGTAAAGAAAGAACGTCAAACCAGATTTACCCCGGTTACGGTCATGACAAAATAATATTCCAGCATTCTGATGACATCATCACGTTGTCAAAGCCCCGTACTTTGTTTCCAGTAAACATGACATCTTCCAAAGCAACATTCTGGATAATTCACTGGTTTTACTTGTCAGAACACAAACGCAGGGCTGGAACAAAAGCCTGGGCTGTAAACAGAGCTCTCCAGATTTTAAACATGTCATAACCGCGGTGCCTCCATTTGTCATCATCGAGCACCACAACACCTCTGGAGCAAAGCTTGGCCTAAATCACACATCACGGCCCTACATGGTACACAAGTCCAGACGCAGGCCTCATCCAGGGGAGACGGATGGGCCGGGCGGAGGACGGGCCGCCAGCAGAGCGCCAGGCTCCGGAGCGGGTCTGTTTCGCCTACATTAAGTGCATCTTTCTCAATAGAAGACCTCTGACCCACTTTCTGTTTGCCGTGTTTACTTGTACTCTCGAGTGTTTTTCCGCTGAACTTGATCGGAGGTCTCGGACAGCCCTCGTTTGTCTTCCCCGGACACTTCAGCGGCCGGAGCCAAAAAACACAGTCATCAGCATCAAATGCTCTCATGACCTCAGACGTGAAACCTTTCTGTTGGATGCAGATGACGGAGGAAAAACCCGTTGATTGTCTTCCTACACATTTGGAAAACAGAATTCCAACATCTACCTCCTACCTCCAACACCAACATCACCAAGAGCAACTGAAGGGATGTGGATGTCTCACGCGCTGCTACTGAAAACTTAGCTCGCGGCTAAAGCAGAATTATCTTCTTCCAGGAACTGGGAAGGTGGTTTATCAAAAAAAAAGTCCCCTCCAAGCGAGGAAGTCGAAGGATCATTGAAGCCATTACACGTCATCAGCAGGTCATAAATGTCCGTAGGAAATTTACAGGTCATCCCAACGGCGGTTGATATATTTTAGCGTGGAGCAAAGTGCTTCACCAGACAGGCTAAATTATTCATGAAGGCTTTGTCCAAACTTCTGTCAGACACGGGAGTGTTTAATGTCCTCCTGTGACGTACAGACGATCTGGAAGAGCTGGTCCAATCCATCTGCCAGTGTGTAAAACGTGTTGAATCTTCACCGCAGCCAAATTAGCGCTCCTCAAACGGAGGCCTGCTCACGTTTAAATCGCACGACTTCATCTTTGAGGACTTTTCTAGGAATCGTTAGCAACTGCATAAGCAAAACTAAGAAGAATGAAACGCAAAAATGATTTTTGAAATAATAATTGTGTCTCTCTCTGTGCTGCTTTCATGTGTGGATTATTTGGAATAGCAACTCACCGTGTCCTGCTAATAGTTCCAAACTGTGCAGCCTAATTACAGGATGATTATTTCTATTTACAAAAGAGCATCATTACTGTAGAAACCAAAAAGGAAAGCAGGGACCGCTTCCAAGCTGACAGATGAGAGAAGCAGAAAAACAAGTGAGGTGCAGAGAGGAGGCCCAAATTTGGAAAGATTTAAGGTTCCCCATTTCATCTTGGCTGAAGGAGACGGAAGACAAGAAGTGACAACACAATAGGCACTAAAATGTGGAGACTAATGGCACAAAACCAACGCCAGGTTCTGTTTTAAGCCTCCTCGGTGACTCGGTTGGTGTTCAGAGTCACGTATGAGCATGACAGTGATTCAGCGTCGTGTATGTGGGTGGAACACATGCTAGCATACCTCCATTAGTGCCCCTGCTTTTGTGGTAGGTCATCAGATTTGGGGATTTTCTTTTTTAGTGTCAGTGCGATGTTTAAATGAAATACGGTGCTGATTTGTAGAGATGTGTTGGATGAGTTAATGTAAACAACATATAATGGTCAAATAACTAACTAACACATAGAGAGCTGCTATTTTTAAATGTTCCCGTTCACATTCTTGCCTTAAGCCACGTAAAGGCGCTCGCTGGTGTTGGTAAACACAGAAGTGGATCCGTCACTCCTGAAACTACTGTTTCCCAAACCTCTAATCATGACCTTGGTGACACCCAGAAGCTCCTGATATCAAACACCTGAACCTGGAAAACCATAATATTGACGAGTCTAACAGAGGTCAAAGGAACTCGGTGCTTGAACTGGCTCACCACATCCTTCCCAATAAGCCCCTGAAGCTGCCGAATAGACGTTAAAAATATACACAAGTGTGGAGCTCAGAGGTCGGAATCATCTGGATATGTATGCTTTGAAAATACTGATGCTCCATCTCATTATTTGGATAGTTTCACAGTGGCATCTTTGCTTATTTTTACCCATAAGTGCCCAGGAGTAATAAAATCCCAAGTGAAATATTTTCTTTGCCGACAGCACCTTTATGTCGGTCATTTTCCCTCCCACAGAACCACCCCCTCCATCCCTGGCTTGTTTTCCAAATGAGAATTTATGGAAGATTAGGGAAAACTATGTAAATGACACTGCATTTGCAGAGTCAAGGGAACGTTGTGCCCCAAACGAGGAAAGCTCGGAGTCAGGAGGAAAAGATGCAAAGGGCTCTGGAGGCATGGGGGGTCGGCACATCATCTGGAATTTCCCTCGGAAATCTGTGGATTATCCCAACAGTTTTAATGAAAGTTGTCAGGATTAGGAATGCTGAAATCCAGGGAGGGCAGCACTGGTGCGAGGAGACGCAGATGGTGAAATGAAAACCAAAGGAAAATGAAAGGAAGGGGCTCAGAGATGAGCTCCTTGTGGACACTAATGCTGCCATTCCACTGCCTGGAATTTGGGATCGGTTTGTTTCTTTCCCCTGCAGCGACCACTTCAGTCGTTGGTGTTGTTATAGCAACACTGCAACTATCAAAATATATGGTTGTCACGTCCCGGTTCAGAGACTGAGGTCACACTGGGAAGCATCACCTTTGAGCAAGAGTTTAAAACTAATATTTTCCGCCAAAAAATGTCCTTTTGGGGGCCCAAGTTTGAGGGCATGTCCGCGCTCTCACACTGATTAGTGGCAATATCCTCATTCATCTGCCCATAATCATTCGTTCCCTCTCTGGAATCACTTCTTGTCCTTACCTCCCTTGCCCCCCTTGATGAGACGGTCATCTCGGTGATGGCTAAGTGGGCGCTTGAGCACTTCCATAATCAATCCGGGTAATAGAGAGCAGCCTGCCAGCCACACAGACTCACACTTCCGCACACTCGGAGCGACCTGGAGGCTCTCCTCAGCAATCCGTCGAGGCTCTGAGCTCATTCCCTCGTACGCAGCGGCCGAGGAGGTAAACAGATCAGACAGGTTGCTGCTGATGCACCAGAGAAGCCCTTCAAAGCTGGACAGGAGGGTATAAATACACACACACACACACACACACACACACACACACACACACACACACACACACACACACACACACACACACACACACAGAGTAGAGCTCTAGTACAGTATTGTATTGAGCAGCAGCATTATTAAAGGAACAAGCATTGCCTCCAAACTCCAAACAGAACAGAAGGTGTCTATTGGAGACTATTGGTTCTAGGCTTGATGTTGAGCCATTACCCCCCGCCCCCCTTACCCCCCCCCCTCCCCACCCCTCCCTGGTCTCAGTGTATCAGCAGTTGCAAAATTAAAGAGTTGAGGGCAAACAGAGAGGAACGGAGCACCAGCGGCACCTTGGAATTTGTGGAGTGAATGAATCGAGGTCCAACACAAATGCGTCTCCCGTATTTAACGATAAATACGCTTCACAGCATCTTCTCCATTTGGGATCTTCTGGATGTCCTAATCCAGAAGACACCCACTCCCCACTGTTATTCCAGAGGGGGAATCCTCCCCTTTAATCTGTCCCAGCTGCGGCAGATTGCACGGCCAATTAAAGGAAAACGTCTCGGCCCAAAACGAGGTGACCACATGTTGTGGCGCGTACCTCCCCTCCGCTCTACCCTCACCCCCCGCGGGACCTCACCTCGGAGGGTCCGGGGGTCACGCCGCTCGCGGTTTTTCCCAACACGGAGCGGTGGAAAAACACAGAGGCTGGAGACAAACAGGACAATTAGCTCCAGCTCTGCCTGAGTGTCTCCGGCTGAAATTGAACTCCACACCTACAGTAGTTGGAGGCGATTTACCTCCCTGGTGCTACCTCGAACCTTCGTATTGATCATTCTGTGTTTGGCTGGGGTATAGGGTGCCCCCCCCCACACCCACCAAAGCGGTCAGGGAGACCACAGAGTTCTTCTGCTACTGCGACAGGATTATGGTATTAGTGTCTCCGTTTGATGGGTCAGAATGTGGATGGATGTGTGACTGGGTTGGACAATGATGCCAAGATCACCCAAAAACAGCCGGTGATCACCAACACTGTTGCCTGTTTACATGCGACCCCCCCCCCCAAGGTCAGGTGGCGTCCCTGTTGATCCTACGGTCTACCGACCCACTCTTCTATCATTTTAAGCATAAACAGGAAATCTAATCACGGCGCCAAGGCAGCGCAAACCCTGATCCTGTAAACACACCTAATCTTACAGTGTCTATACAGCAGGGTTGGGGGGGGGGGGGGGGGGGGGGGCTCTTTGGATCTGCCTCGCTGAAGACACAAAAGCATTCCTGCTCTCTGAGGTCTGCAGAAAATCACTCCGGGTAGTAGAAGCAGATGCAATAACGCTCGTGCATGGGAGCAACAATGGAAAACCGCGCGCACTCCCAACGCCCCGACCCAAACGGCCTTCAGCACAGGGATACAGCGTGTGGAACACCAACAGCCAGTTAAGCTAATCCTCTGGGTTAAACAGTGCAACTCAAACACGGCCTGAGAATACGCAGGCCGAGCGCCATCCTCGTTACTCCATCTCGGCCCGGCGTGCCGACTTTGGATGCGTTCCACTGAATTTGTGTCAGTTGGCATGAGGTCATACTTAGCGGCGTGCCAGAAAAGAACGAAAAAAAAAATTCAGCCCTGGATAATTTTGCAAACGGGAGATCAAATGAAGGCAGAGCGAGCAAAAGCCAAACGCTTTCTGACTAATAGCTGATGCTGACGCTGGATGTAGTTTGTCACTTGCTATAAAAATTCGTCTGTCGGCACTTATGACGACACAAATCGGGAGGGGAGGGGAGACGAGAGGACGGTGCCGGTAGCGGAGAGGCAGATGGACAAAACCACCCAAAAGGAAACAGACCGGAGGAGCCTGTGATAGGAAGCAGAGCGGGGGTGCGGGGGTCGCTGTGTCGGACCCAGACCCCCCCTCACATTTGCAGTCATCTGTGTAATAGACAGATCAAGTGAATGAAGTCAACCAGCTCTCCGCCGTTGCTCCGCCGCTCGGGAAGTCTCCGGCAAACGTTGGAGCGCTCCGTCAGACTCCCCCCGTGCACTCAAGGCCAACTGGCTGATGAGCCTGATTCGTTCAACATGCTCGTAAACTAAGAACGTCCTCCTTTTTATATTCCTGCGAACATGTCAGCACCCTCGCTGGTGCTCCTCTGGCTTCCTCCTCCCGATCCTGCTGTCTCCCCCTCTTCCCCTTCTTCTGAACCCGTTTTCAATTCCCCCTGCGTGTTGACAGACATTCTCATCTAGATGACCTTGCTTTCTTCCTGGGTTTTTTTTTGGGGGGGGTGGGGGGGGGGGTGATGCGGGGTGAAAGGTGAAAGGTCGACCTTGCGCTCAGTGCTGTCTCTGCCTCTGTCAACACAACCTCTGGTCTGTAACACCATTTCCTCTGGATCGTACTAACAGAGTAGGTGGGGGGGGGGGGGGGGGGTATTAGCTGTGTGTGTAGGCTGACATGCTGCAGAGGGTCTGTGGAGCATTATGAAGGTTATCACAGGGAGATTTAATGGACTGTGTCACTATCACCCATGTTCAAATAATGCCTACCGGTGCATTTTATTAGCAGTTATAAAAGATTACAGGGAAATAAAGTGGAAGAGCGCATAAAAGCGCAGTTCTTTGTACCAAACTTCAAGTAAAATCACCTTTAGCGTGTTAAAGAGAACAGAGCAGTGCAGATGGTTGTAGCCTCTGATTAACTCTTTGAAACAGACATCAAACAGAGCTCTGGAAGCTAGCACCAAGCCTTCCCTGTGCACTTTGACCGCAGCGTTCAATTTATGATCTGTTCAATAAGCTGTGATCAGCGTAACTTTGGCCAACAGCCTTCCGACAAATGGTCAATAATTGGAGTGATTATGAGGCACCGCGGGGGCGCCCCCCCCCCTGCAGAACCCGTCCAAAGCTGTTGGGAAACGCCTGCCGCTGCCAGTGATCGTTCCCAAATACGGCGGGATGGGACTTTTGGTTACCGCGGTAACGGCGGCCTGTGTGTGCTGTCTCAGGCTACACACACACCCAAACATGGGTCCATCATCTGTTTGGGTCTGTGTGCGGCTCACTGCGGGTGTGTGAGAGTGTGTTTTCAGCCTGTGAGGGCACAATTTTGGGGGGATAAGTGACAGAGGAGGATGTGTTGTTTTTTTTTGCTTTGCCATGAGAATGGAAAGATCAGAGGTGTAATGACACCCGGCGCAGAGACTTGAACCATAATAATCATTAAGGGGCGGCAGCACACAGATGTTCGCCAACGTGTGAATCGCGCCATCACCATAAACATCTATTTGACCCATCGTTTCAGGCCCCTCCTTCATACGTGTGCTCTCTGTTCAGATCTCTAGGCTGCCTTGATCCCTCCCCGCCGTCCACTTTTCATCCCCCCCCCCCCAGTTGTCTCTCTGTCATTTTAACCTCGACTCTGTCTGTCTCTGCTGTCAGTCTCCCCACGTCTTCTCTTCCTTTTAGCTTTCACCGTGCTCTGTTTTCTTTCCAAGGTGAGTGATGATAGCTCACATATTTTCCTGCAGACTTCTTGTCCTCTTTAGCCGTCACCCCCCCCCCCCCCCCCCTCCCCCCCGACATTGCCCTGTCCCCTGTTACCTCACCTGGGCACAATCTGACAACACATCAGTGTCACTCTGGGTGGGGGGGGGGGGGGGACTTTAACAAAGATTTTTTTGTTTTTTAACCAGTGTTATCTCAGTGTTTTATCAGGCTCATAATGAGTGTTTTCAGGTCCTGTTCATTTATTCATGTCCATGGCAACACATTGATTTCTGTCTCACAGTCTGCAAAGACCTTTTATTCACATTTCCTTTTCTTCACATTTTAATGGAACCTGTGCTTTGTAATATACAGATGATCAATCAGTCAATCTTTTTTATATAGCGTCTTTTACAATCAGAATTGTTTCAAGGTGCTTTCCAGAATGATGAAAAGGCAACTATGGTAAAAGCTCTAATGGGGACATTTAGTGGACAGAAAAATGGGCTAATTAGCCAAACCAAGTAATATTTTTCATCATGTTCAAGATAAATGTGTAAAAGTCAATTTAACTTTACCATCAAACTCTTATTTAGCCCTCTACTGAGCCATCATTTCTTATCCAAGCAACCGATCAATCCACTGGATCTCATATCATCAGAACTTCTCATAATTTAAGAGCTCTAAAATCAAACACAGATACAGACAGGGATACGCTTAATCATCGCTGTCAGAAAAAAACATGTTCTCACTCCTCATTCATCTAATAATGGAGCTTGGTCTGGCGCCATCATACGATTTTCACACAATGGAATGATAAGAACCCATCTGCTGTCTCTGTCTCCGCGTTAGCATTTCCAACATGTCCATATATGCCTACAGCGAGGCTACAGTAATCACGAGGGCTTCAAATGTTCGGAATTAAGCTCCATCAATCCTGCCGACTGAAGCTACGAGCCCAGCCTCTAATGTGCTGCAGCACTTGTTAGTCAAATCTGGCCAAAACTTGCTGAATGCATTAAAGCATAATCCCCCTGAAACACGTGCCATCAGGAATCAGCAAAAAAGGAGTAAAGAAAGTGACATTAACGGAAAAGTGTCATTGTCTGATGGATGAGCCAGGAGTGAAAATGCTTCATAATGCAGCAATCTGGAAATGAGACTTGGATTATTACACAGGATCCAGTCCAATAATGTGCTTGACTAGAGCAATTGTTCTGGAAAAGCGGGCTTATTCCTCACTGGACAGCAGATCGGACGTTCCCCGAGTGCCCGTTTGTGTCTGCAGCCGTTGCAGCTTCGGTTACACACCTCCGTCCAAAATAAGGGCTGGAGAAACAAATGACATCCTCCCCAGAATCCAGGGCAAACTTTTCTTTCCCCTGATTTCCTTCCACTTTGGACGCTGATAGATACATCAACGTCAGCTCCTCACTCGGTGCCATTTGTTGTGCGCAACGCCGTGATTTGATGGCTTCCATGTGAGCGACCATCCTCTTATATCATAATGGCTCCTGCAATCAGCCAGGATGACATCCTGCCATAAAAGAGTGCCGAAGAAAGAGCTGGCAGGCGCTGGCATTCAGGCGGAGGAGCAAACACGCTGGAAAAACTGTGTTTCTACCTGCCACACACACACACACACACACACACGCACACACACACACACACACACACACACACGCAATGCTGTCAGTCTTTAACCCACCAGTGTTGGGTTCAGCCTGCGGGACAGGGATGGTTCCGCTGACTCGGCTTCGACTGTGAGGTAAAAGGGGCCTGTCATTTACAATCCCGACTCAAATTCATCTCCTGCTGCCTCCCATCAGCAGGAGAAACTGAGGAGACGAATGGATGATGGTCAACTTGGCAGGCACCTGGAATAATTTGGGGGGGAAAAAAGTGGCGGAGACCAATAACTATTCCAGAAACGGATTTTCTCGCAGTGTAAAGAACGGGAGGGAGGCCTACTGGAAGCAAAGCTTGATGAAAGCTAATCCACCACGGGGATGGAAAGATTGGAGCTCCAACCAGTATTAAATCGTGGCAGTTGTGAACCAGCGAGACACTGTGACCATACAAAGTGCAGCAGGAAAATGTGCAAACGCTACGCTAGGTTGAGCAGACACACCCTTCTTCAGATTAAATGTCAGCGCTCAGTCCAACGGCAGCTTTTTAAACAAGGAGAGCTGGAGCAGCGGCCTTTCTGTGGGCGCAGATATGAGAACCATACAAATAAAGTCCTCTTTTCCCTCCGTAAATGCAGGAGAGGCACTTTATACATATATTTTTCTTAAATCATGAAACCTGTATTATGCTTGCATGTATGATAAAAGTGAAAATAACCAGACGTGTTTTTCATGGACGCACAGCTGCTTTGGCAGCATCAACAAATCTTCCACTATCATGGAATGTTTCCATTTGCAGCCCCATACAGCAGGTTATGTGGGAAAGAGTCATTTCTTCTTATTAACGTCTGTTTACCCCACTGGAAACCGTCCACCTCTGGACATTTACACCAGCTGCGTGTGGTCACGCTGACCAGCGACGGGACCATCTGCTCTGTCTCCTAAATCAGGTCCGTAATCGCACCCTCATCGTGAAAGGATATCTTTAACGGTTGATTTCAGTGGCCTCAGAGGAGAGCGCCTTTAATTTGACCCAGCTCAGGCTGCCAAGGTCTAGGAGGACGTTCAAAAGCAGCGAGACGGCTGTAAAATTAAACCCCGATAAAGACGTGACATAAGAAAAGAGGCCGCTTTGAGAAGAAAAGACGGAGTTCTGTTGCTTCGTGGCGAATGTTCTGGTTTGCATTTCAGTTGTGCAGAACGTTCCGGTACTTCAACATTAAAGTGGACCTATAGGCGTCTGCGCTGCTGCCGCAGTTAATGATTAGTGGGCGTGGCTTAATGCACATTTGCTCAGCAGCAGGCACACTTGTTATCCTCGTCCTTCCTCTGAAGGTTCTTCATTTGTTCCCCGGCCAAATGGGGAATTTATTTTCTCTGTAACTTCATCCGGGGGCAGCACGCCGCCGCGGCGGTTAGCGCTGTCGCCTAACAGCAGATTCAGTTCCCAGCTGGCGCCTTTCTGCGTGCTGTTGGCATGTTCTTCCTGTGTTTGTGTGGGTTCTTGTTGATTACTCCAGCTTCCTGCCGTATTACAAAGGCCGGCATGTTGGTTTATTCTTTTTCAACACAGGAATGACATCGCAGCGCCGCGACAGGCCTATTGTGGAAAGCTGAAGCCGGGCTGTGTCCTCGCCGCAGCTGCATGATTAAACTGTTCCAGAACACAAGACAGGAGTGGAGGAGAGGAGGAGAACGTCCAGCAGGAGAGGCTTTCTCCTCCTTCTCCTCCACTAACCCTCATTGGTCTGCAGCACATTAATCGAGTTTGGATGGATCGGAGATCGATGGCAAGGGGGCCCCTCGACAGCGCTGCGGTAAGAGGGATTAAAATTTGAAATCAATTAGTTTTGTGTCGGCAAACCCTTACCGCCGCGGCAACGGGAAAATCAATTAAGGAAATTAAAAGTTGAAGCCGCGACAAGAAAGTCATTTTCAACGAGCGGCGCGGCTTTAATCTTCGGGGCCGAGGCTCAGGTGGCGCCTTTATCTGCGCTCCTCGGAAGAGCCGCGGCCCCTCGGAGACGCTCGCGGGAGGTTTGACCTATGACCTTTCGACGCTCACAGGTGCACACACATTCGCTTGAAAGGATAAGAAGAGATATTTTGTTATGGTTCAGAAAAATGAAAATGCATAAAGAAATTGGGGGTTCGGGGGCTGGAGCAATTCTAGATCCGGCTCAGAGCTCCGGATGATTCAAAGGCTCCTCGCTGAGGCGTTTGCGCTCCGCGTTGCACGTTGTCCATGCGCTGGTGCCGTTTGTTGCCGGGAAATCGGCATTCCGGCTCCTCCGCAGCTCTCAAACACACAGGAGAGGCTGACACGCAGAGATGAAAGGGCAGATAGCTGCTGTGTTCCCAGATAGAGAGTCTCGGAGGAAGGAGACAGCGGCTCTCTTTGAAGGAGGCTCTCTGTTCTGCCTGGTAACAGACCACACGGTGCAATCATGTAGCACCTGGGGTCAAAGGTCAGCCGCTGAGCCAACAGTGGAACAATCTGATTTTGCAGCCACAAAAACCAGATTCTTCTGTTTTTTGTGTGGTCTGTATTAAATGAGTTACAGGGATTTTTAAAGTTTCCCGTCTGTTGCTTTGGACTTTTGTTTAGATTAATCTGATTTTAATCACCCTGCACTTAAATGTGCATCTAATGTCTTACAAGCGCCACTTCCGATTCACCAATCACCATTACAGACACTCACACTGAGGAGATAAAGAAGCTCTCATGGGAGAAGAGGAGAAAAAGGACGAGCAGTTAGACGTTGTGTATTCTGCACGTGTGAAAACCCACTGGAGAGTCTGTCCCAGTCGGAAAATACTCAGAAGAGAGGATGGTGGAATCGAAGATTTGGACTCAACATGAGAATTTAAAATGAAATAGTGGGGGAGAATAGGATCTGGGAATGTGAGGACAGGAAGAGAGGGATGGAGGAGGATGGGGGGGGTCAGGGGTGGCAGGGTGAAGGGTGAATGCAAGAGAAGGATGAAGACAAGAGCAGAGTGCTGAAAAAAACATCATCCCGGAGTAACTGCAGCTGAGAGCAATTTGTCCACAATTTTGGGAGCTTAATCACACTACTGAAGTGTGTGTGCACACAAGTGCTCTCTCTCTCTCTCTCTCACACACACACACACACACACACGGCAGCAGCAGCAGCAGCAGTGTTTGCAGTCTGGAGGGAGTTAGACGCACGGATGATGTCTTTTGGAAAAGCTGCAGGGGTCTCTGAAGAGACACTCAGCTCTCCACCATTTTGCACGCCAGACAGTGGGGACCCTCTAATTTAGAAGAATGTGTGTGTGTTTTGGTATTTGTGTGTGACGGGGCCTCCTTCCTCTGACAGAGGAATAGTTTCTCTCTCCCTCCTTAAAGATTGCACCGAGCCTTTCTCACTTTTGGATTCACTATTTCTCCCTGTTGAGGTCAGATGGTTGGTGTTTGAAAGAAAAACAAAGACCTTTTGCCTCTGGAGTGCAGCCAGCGTCTCCTCTTTGGGATTGAGTTATTCTAAAAACTGCCCCAAGTTAAAATCAGATAGAATGGACAAAATAGGGGGTGGAGGAGGAGGGTGTGAACGACAGCAATAACATTTTTAGCTGTGAAAGGACGAGAATATCAGCACTGGAAGCCTTTGTTCAGCCTGGCAGCAGGAGCAGCAAAGAGGAGGTCTGGTACGATCCAAGCTTCCCAGACATGCCAACGTTGATCATTTGATTTGCTCCTTTTAATTAGCAGCTAACACAAGCAGAAAACAGCCCGAGATAAATCACTCGCAGCAGCTCGAAACCAAGGGCAAAAGAAAGAGAAGCGATGGGCCTTGGCGGATCCATCAGCCCATCTCAGAGGGTTTCTAATTAGCCGGGGCCAATCAACAGAGGCAATAAATCAGCTCAGATGATGCCCTCCACCAATGGCAGAGCACCATTAGTCACCAGGAAAGCCAATGGTGCGGCTGGAGGGTGAGGGGGGCTGCCAGGGACGTGGGCGTCTGACGGGACGAGGGCCGGAATGCTCTGTGACAGCTTTATTCGCCCAACGCTTAAACAGCCTCCGAGGAGGGGCAGGCAAATGTCAACATGGAGGACGATTACGAGGAGTATCGATCCTCTCCGCTTCCCTGAAAAGAAAAGCCGCCTCCTCTTCCTCCCAGCCGGCTGCCCCGGCGCTCCCAGAGGTCCTCTCCGATGGACGCTGGGAGAGGAGAGGGAGGGCCGCTCTGTCACACTCATTCATCCCGTTCTCTGGCTGCCGTTGGTTTATGCTGGCGATGCGTCTGCTTTACATCAATACCGATAACGCTCAGCAACGAGCCCTCAAAGGCCTCGGCCGTCCTGATGCAACAGCCCAGCAAGTAATGAGCGCTGTCAGCGTAACTGAAATAAATGAATGGGGATGAAGACCAAAACTGTGCTCCCATCACGGGAAGATGAAGAGGGACAGCGGGAAAATGCAGAAAATGTATGTGCTGCGGCAGGAACGTGCAACATCCAAACAGCCGTCGATTATTAGGTAATAACTAATCAATGGAACCACTCCTGATGATCAGTACGAGGATCAACGACACTGCACAGACGAGAGTGAAGCTGAAACCATTAACATCCCGATAAATGAATTATGGTTTCTGATGCACAAACGTTTACAATTATGAGAACGTTCAGAAGGGGTGAGGAAGTAGGAGCTGAAGTCCAACCCGGGAAGGTTCAAATCTCTGCTGACTCTTTGTCGGTCTGTCATTTAAAAGGTCAGCAATACCCGACGGAGTATTTGACCACCACTTTGGCCGATTAGTGACGTTTCCATGGAGGATTTCTCTCTAAACACACGACTGGAGCTGTTCTGAGAGAGAAACATAGCAAAACCTGTGTAAATGACAGTGATATGTGATATATTTTATGGCGTTATTGCCGCCCACCACTAGAGGGTCAGGGTTTTGTCCCGTGTCTCCTCCACTTTAGCCTATTTTCAGCCGTTCTCCTCCAGTTTCCTCCTGCTGTGTTCCACCCACGCACGTTCTCCTCGGGCTGTTCGGGGGAACCTGGGCGTTGCTTCCTGGTGTCATTAAGTTGTTGTGTCGCCACATTCGTCTTTACTTCAGCCCCTGCTCGGGCCAAGTCCAGTAATCACTACCCACCAGTCAGTCACAGCCAGCAAGAGAAAAAACCAGGCTGCATCCAGGACGTGCACACCGGGACACTTTTCTCAGCCCACGTCAATCAAATCCACTCGGAAACGAGTCTGGTGCGTCTCCTCTGAGCCAAGACACATTATAGGAATTTAGAAACTAAAGTCGTTCACACAAACTGGCAGCGTCAGCGAACAGATGTCGATCTGCCAGCACGGAATTCTCATAAATTCAAACTCTGTAGCCGACATTTTGAAAGGAAATCGTCCCTTCAGTGAAATGGTGGCCAGCTGAAGCCACAAAGCCCAATAACGACCCACTGAGTCGCCCCACCGTCCATCTGCTTTACTCATTCCTCCTCCCCGCCGCTGGTTCCCAGTCCAATTCCTCACCTGATACGTGGTCTTCGTCGGCCTGGTCGAACCTGAGAGCTGAAAGGATGTGACCAGGAGATTTAGGAGACTTTTGTGAGAGTAGAGAAAAGAAGAAGAAATAGTCCCAATAATGAAGAACTGTTTGCTTTTGTTGCCTTAATTGTAGCTCAATCTACAGGAAATGTTTCAAAATGTTCTCCACAATAATGTTCCTGTGGTTATTAGTCTCTGGCAGGAACAATGGACAACATAATTACAGCGTGTGTGTATGTGTGTGTGTGTGTGTGTGGGTGTGTGTGTGTGTGTGTGTTTTGGAGGGATGTATGCACTTACATGTGCGTTTGAATTCTTCCAGTAATTGAAATCCATTTTGCCAACAAACACCGATAAATCAGTTTTTGGCGGTACATTTGACATCTTTGGAAATCCGAGAAGTTAGCGGATTTTGCCGTTTCTGTCTAAACGGTGACAAATTAGATGAATTATTGGGGTTCAGAGGTGTTGCCGGGCAGATGTTAGCAATTAACAAGCAAAACGTCGGCCTTTGCTTTTACAAAATCCTACGCAAAATCCCTCCGATTCTCTGAAACAATGTCAGAAATGGGCAAGTGTCAAAGTTTAGGAGTGTTTTGATTCGGTCGCGAAGCCGACGTGTTCAGACGGCAAACATTATCCAGACGTGAGGTGAGGAAAAAGAAAGATCTGTTGGTTCTCATCAAGGTTTTAGCGTACTTATTTCATACCTGCGGGAGGGGAGAATATTTTATAGCCGTGCTCGGAGGACCTGTCAACGTCTTGGCAGATGAGGAAGAAAGAAAGTTTACTAGGACGGAGACAGGCGACTTAAAGGATGGAGCAAACCAGAGAGGCAAAGGAAAACGATGGGAGTAATTTAATTTCGACGGCACTAAGAGGCAGAACGTTGGCACCGGTCAGCGATCCGCCTCGTTAGCTCCCTGCCGCTCTCGCTCCAGCCGCCGCATACTTCACTGGTGAGTAATGTGGAGGATGGAGTTTGTCTTCCTCCTCCTCGCTGTCCTCCCTTTGTTCTTTGTTCTACCTCTCCCGTCTCCGCTCATCCCTCGGATCAGCCTCCTACGGTCCCACTTTCAACTGTGAAAGCCGCACTTGGATCTGGAGTTCAGATGAAGGTTCTGGAAGCGGAGGAGAAGCCCGGCGAGGAGGGAGCGGGATGGTGTGCCACCATGTGCGGTAGGCGCGCTGCTGCTAATTTAAAGCAGCTTTCTGATTAAAAATCCACTTAAACAAGTTCATCAGGAGAGAAACGCACGTAAACGAAGACGTGCGACTACCCAGAAGGCCAATCTGCTGCTAAAAAAGCGCCCTCACGTGTAAAAAGAGAATGTTCTGACCACACGTCCTCACACGTATTTTTCACTTCATCACCCTGCAGGCTCCTTAAAGGGCCGTTTGCGGCGGTGCTGTAAAGCGGAGCCAGGTTGCCGCGGCGACTCAGGTAACAAATTGGCAGGGCTGTTTTGCTTTGCTGCGGCTGTTGTTGGGTGTTTTCAGGCGTCAGAGGTGAGATGACGTCGCAGCAGTTAGCGGAACTCCTCTGCACTCTTTTTAGGAGGGTTTTTCTTGTTTTTTCAAGGATTAGAGTGATTTTAACTTTAAAACCGAAGCAGACGCATGTAAAAACATGTGATTGAGGAAATCCACTCGTGCCTGCTGGTAACCTTCAGCTGTTTCACGAGTATAACGAGCGAAAAACCAACTGACAGATGTGGAAATAAAAACCTACTCTGTTCGCCTTCCTCGCTGTGAACCGGTGACTCCCACAACAAAAGCCCCCACCAATAAACTGGGGGATAATTCTGCCATAAAATGCTTGGATGGGGCTGCAGTGGGAGGAAACCAGAGAAGAAAGAGCTCCGTTTGGGATGTTAAAACCACACCACCGTTTCCCGATGGGCTCTCCTGCTTATCCACACTCTGGTGTTAAGTGTGTGCGACTGCAGCCCCCCCCCCTCCCCCCATGATTACAGCCTGCTTCTCCGTTCTGTCTTCCTTCTCACATCAGGGGTGACAGCTGCCCTTCCATACGGATGCCAATCAGGCCTGTGATTGGCTGCAGGCTCTGAGCTGAGGACACACCTGATTGGATGAGGTGTGGACTTGGAAATTCAGACACCGTCTCGCTCCTGGGGTCTCTTCAACACACACACACACACACACACACACACACACACACATACAAGTCGATGGCATGTAGAGACAGCCCATAATTTTGTGATCTGACCCTGACCAAGTGACGACTGAAACAGTCTATTTAAAGCATTCGCCAGGTTTTACGGTGTTAACATTTACTCCTGAGATCACCAGGAATGATCCAAAACGTCCATCCATTGTGTGTGTGTGTGTGTGTGTGTGTGTGTGGTGTGTGTGTGTGTGTGTGTGTGTGTGTGTGTGTGTGTAAAGCCTTTCCTCCTTCCTACAGTGTGAACAGCCTCTATTGTGTGATTGTGCGATCCTCCTCCCGGTCTTGCTCATCCTGCAGAGCCACTTTATCATCCAAAAACCTGGTTTCACAGCGTCGATGCCTTTAGAGGAGCAGATGGAGTCCGGCTAGAAGAGAAGTTCTGTACTACAGAGTTTATACTTCCCTCCAAAACGGCGCCCCGGGCAGTCTCGGTCTCGCTCACACACACATGGCAGCGGATCAGAATCGGACCCGTTTGCACGCTCTCATTTGCATGAGCTCACCAGAGTGTGTGCGCACGTCACGTTAAGAGCGCGAGCGGAGGAAGCGTGGAAAGAGACGGGACGACTGGCGACCAGCACTTCATGTCTCTCCAAAAAAACGCTGGTGTGGGGTTTTTTTTTACACGCCAGTCGGCTGCCAGGGCCGATTGTTTTCCTGCAGGACTTGGAGCGTGAGGAGGTTCTGGTTTCCTCTGCCAGCGTGCTCTCGCTAAGATCCTGCTGCTGGTGATGGAGGGGGGGGGGGGGGCATTGTCTGGCTCTGATTGTCTTTCCTCAGTGCAATCAAGAAAACTCGATCTGTGGACATGGCACGCTTCCCGACCCGCTCATTAACAATCGAGTGCGCTTTTATGACCAACTTTATTTTGGCTCGGAGGAGTGAGGAAATCCACTTTCCCTCCTGCCTAATGCCCGCGAGCCGTCGCCACCGTGTTCCCGTGCATCCATGTGGATAAGTGCACGCTAATGGCTGCACTGGTCGAGGGATTTGACGTTTTTCTACATGTGTTCTGGCATGAGGGCCCAGGAGGAGAAGCCTGCGGTGACGGGTGGAGGCCCGTCCAAGCCTGGTCAGGAGCGCCGCCACCTCCGAGGATGTCGTGTCAGGAAGAGCCGAGCAGGAATACTGAAATGAATGCTGCCATTTGCCGCCTGAGCCAACAGCTTTTCCACAAACGTTCCCTCCCGGCACGTAGAGCTGTGATTTGAGGTGTGATAAATACTAAAGCGAATCCCCGGTAACAGAAAATCCTGGCTTCATTAGAATAAATGCACATAATCAGTCTGAATTAGACCCTGGAGCACCTGAAAAATGACTATAGTTTGGAAAAGAGGAAAATAAAGTTTAAAAACTCAAAACTAATGATCCACGTCATTATTAACTCAGTAAAAACGTTTTATCATCCACCGAGCATCAAAGAGCTCCAAGAGGTTGATGCTAATGTAGAAAATGATGGAAACCCACCAAACAAGGGGTGTCAAGTCTTCTCGTGGGTGGGAGTCATGGTGATAGTAGGAGATAACTCAAGGAGGCCTCATTTTTTAGGAGCAATGAAATAGAAGCAGCGGGCTTTAAGACAGGAAGTTCCGCTCCTGGTGACATCATTCTGGACTTGGTTTCATCAATCCCAGAGAGGCGGAAAACCCCGTTGACAGTGTTGTATCACACCTTTCAGCACCAGCAGACATGTTGCACTGACGGAAAGAGGAGCAGCTCTGTTTGTTTTCCAGCGGGGCCACTTGCTCTTTTCCCCCCAGACGTTGTTTTACACCTTCCTTTAAGGAACATAATCACAGGAAAAGCTGCCTGGTTTATTTTCTCACACTGGATATTTTAGGTGCTGTCACTGATCTTCTGCACGCCGGAGCTGACAGGAAGCGTCCCGGACAGGATTTTTTTCAGGACGGGTCCGCATTTGTCCCGTGCGTCTGCTCCGATAGCGAGAGGTGGAGCTGACAGGGAGATCTGGCTCCTGTCAGCGGCCAAATGGATGGAGGTCAAGGTTCAGACAGGAAGTCACGGAGTGATGCTGTCGGGGAGATGGGAGGACAAACACATTCTGAAGGGCGGAGATGAAAGAGAGACTGATGAGGGGGAAAAGGGTTCTGTGTGAAACAACAGAACTCTGGAAGGAAACTTCAGCTTAGACGGAGAAGTTGGGCATTGAAGGTCCAACTGGAGTTTGTGTTAATGGCTTCTTAAAAAGTTCCCGGTCCGATGCTTTTATCAGTGTTTTCTTTGCACGTCAGCACAAGAATAATCGTGACGCCGACGCTAACGAGCGGCGGGGCTTCGGCAGAGGTGCCTGAGAGTGTCGTGGTGTCTGTCGCCCCGCTGCACCGCACACAAACAAACCCGACTCGTGAGAAACGAGCCGCCGCAATCAATCATCTTCAAACTGGTATTTACCGGGAAACGGCGTGTGTGACGAGCGAGCTCAGCCAGCTGTCTCGCACCCTCTGGAAGGGTCCGTTCACACTGGACGTTAATATTAGCATGAGCCTTTGGCACACACACACGCACACACACACACACGCACACACACACACACACACACACACACACCGTTCAAACAGCATCAGCAGCACTCATTGCCAGTGCAGTGTGGTATTTCCTGCCCAGTTCTCTCACACACACACACACACGCCCACGCTACACCGGGGTCTCCTAACAAATGTGCACAGCACCCCTGGATGTGTACAGTCGTGCTAACAGGCGGGTCCTGTTGATTTAACCCCGAGCTGAGACGTGAGTGTTACCCTCGCTCTTCACAAATATATCGAGAAGGAGATCAGTTTGAAAGAACTTCACTTGTTGGTTTTGTTTTCAGACGTAATTCAAGGAAAAGACAACAGCATTTTTGCTTTTCTTGCTGCTTTAACTAAATGCTAATCTGTGAATTTCCTTTTGGATATTTATATTTAATATATTTAGGATGAATCATCTGCTGTGATGTGAATAATATGGTCAAAATTCCTCCCAAAAACGATGAAAAGGTGCTGTTTTTTGGGCCAGTGTTGCATAAACCTGCTCCTCGGAGGCTGCTGTCCTGATGGCCTCTGTGCTCCCAAACGTTCCAAAACTGCAGATTTTGTCCGTAAATCACCACCTGCTCTGATTCTGCACCTCGCCAGCCTCACCACGCGGTGACAGAGGAGCAGGCCTGAATACAAACCGCCGATTTTTCACACTCGGCTGATCTGTTAAAGCGGAAGTTCACCCAAAAACACGACATTCCCTCATGATCTGCTCTTTGGGACAACAGACAGCAGCTCGCATGTTTGGACCTGGAACAGTTCTGGGCGGTGACGGAGGACCATTTGTCAATACTCGGTAAGCAGACGTGGACATGGGGGACCTAGGTATCCCACAATGCATTTCACCTTGGGCGGTAATGGCAATAAGTCCATACTTCAAAGTACTGATGTTCAACTATGGAGGAGACCAGTTCAGGCTGTGGTTCACACACACACACACACACACACACACACACACACACACACACACACACACACACACACCTGCCTTCACTACTCATTTGGTGAAACCTCGGACTTCCTACCTGCTTTATCACTTACTGACATCATAACTGTGAGACTGGGTGAGTGCAAAAGTCCATTTCCTGACAGGAAATCGCAGGTAGATCCAGATGCCGAGGGGGGCGGGGGGTGGGGGGGGGGGGGGGTGGGGGGGAGACATTTGGTGTGAATTTGTAATACACAAACACAATCATGACTGCAGATTGGCACGCGGGGGGCCAGGGGACACACACACCTACCATGATTTCCCCCCGGGCTCCTTATCGGCCGCGGCTGAACACATGTCAGCGGAATGCTGCCCCTCCAGCACACTGACAGGGCGGCATTTGGAAACACCCGCCTCCCGTATCCCGCCCCTGTTCTGTAATTCCCCCACAGGTGTCCGTGCATGTGTGCGTGCATAATAACCACCGTTATAACCTGCATATTCTGAATGAACCAGCAACAGGGACCATGGGGTCTGACCTTCCTCATCCAAGGCCGGAATGCCCAAACAATTCAGGGAAAATCAAACCTTCTCTAAAGTGACAGAGCTCATTTACCTCAGTAATTGAAACACACACACACACACACACACGGGAGTGTAATTAATAATCATTGTGCAGTGATTCCTTCACTCCCAGTAAAATCTTTGTGCTTTTTTCTTTGCACCTGAGAGTTTTATTGACGGAGAGGAAAAACATTCCCCTCGCAGGAGGAGCGAGGTCAACTGCTGTTTTCCCAGCCAACCAACCATCATGAAGAAAATACTAAAGAGGCACAAACAGAGACACAACCTCAGGGTTGGAGGAGAGTCTCTGCTGTAGAAAAACAGGGATCTGCAGCAGGAGGGATGTGGAGCCTGACCTCGGAGGTCGGCCACTTCTATTTTTGAAAGGATGCGTTTTCCTGCGATAGATGCAAGAGTTTAAAGCCGATCCAAAAGGAATACTGTAGATATTCCTGACAGGCACACACACAGTTGGGAGGTTCTTTTTCCATCCATGGTCCTTTTCCAAGCAGCCTTTAAAGATCCCGACATTGTTGCATAAATTCACTGATCCAATATTTGCGTTTTACATCAGTTTTGATCCCAAAAGTACATTAAGTTTGAATATTGTCCTAATATTTGGCTTTTTTATTCCTCTCTCTCTCTCTTATTCCTATCCTACAGCACTATTTATACCTGTAACTCATTTCATCCTTGCTGTTTATAATATTTATAGGTAAACATGAGAAATGGAGGCTACATATAGACTAAATATGAACATAATGCAAATGTATAATATTGGAGCGCCTGAATCTTCTAAATCCGAACTGATATCCCACGTGTCTTTAATCCTCTCCTTCCTCTTTGGCTCCCGGGCTAATCTCTCCTCCCATCACATCCAGGCCTCGCTGCTTCAGTTCCAGGTTATTAGCCGGATTCCTCCTCCTCCCAGAATGAGGGAGTCGATTCAACAAGTCAGCCGTGAAAAAAGGAAAAGAAAAATTAGTGGTCTTAAAAACAGGGCGCCATTCATTACTTTTTACTCACTCCAGAGAGCGGTGAAATTTAAAACAATGCTGCGCAGCCGCCCATAACTCACTTTTAGCACCCTGAGTTCTGTCCCTGATCCCAAACTGGGCTGATAACTCTTTAAGAGGAGCTTTTAGCCGCTCCTCTCTGCGGAGGCCCACTAAAACGTGCTTGACGAATGGCCCTCCGTCGCTGCTCACTTATTCTCACATAAAGCAGTTTATGGCGTGGGGGAAACAGCGGGAAGAGGAGAGGAACGCTTCCCCTCACGTGATGATGTAGAACCCGATCCTGCGGATGTCTGGAGAAAGAGAGCGAGCGAGCGCTCACCTCAGGAGGTGGGCGCTCGAGCGCCCGCTGACGCGTGCGTAAATCTCCAATCGAGTGCATCGGCGCGTGAGCCTGGCAGGCGTGTCGGGTTACGCGCGCAGGTTCACGGGCGTGCACCGGCTCTTCCTACATGTGGCTGTTGTTTCGTGCCACTTGTGCGCGAGGTTAATCGCCAGGAAGGCGGCGAGCGTGAGCGATGGTCAACGGCCCTCGTGCACGCCGGGGAGGTCGCCTGTCAATGTGCGCTCCCTTAAGATGGATGGACATCTGGAAGCCATCGCAGCTCCTACACGCAGAAAGCTACAGACATTTAACGTGCACACGTAAGAGCTGAGAGGGCTGACGAGGGCCCACGGAGATCTGAGAGTGTGAGGCACCGAGGAGGGATGTCTGACACGCCGGCAGGTGGGACGGGTCACACGGAGGTTCCGGCAGTCTACAAGATGAACTCAGAAAACAGCTTCTGGTTTAAAATAAGAGCGGCGAGGGCGTTTAATGAGCGAGGACATTGATTCTGTGAAGGTGGCCCACAAATGGGGCGACACCTTCGTTAGGATATCGTTTAAACAGCGCTCGTTTGAGTCTGTAACCAGCCAAATGTTCCCTCTCCTCCTCCGTTCTGGAGTAGAATAAAGAGTTTCTTCATTTGGAGACAGAATTGTTGACAAAGTACTTTCAAGAATTATTACAACAGCTTTTATAAATATTTTGTGTTTAATTCACTTTTTGAAATTTGTCCTTAATAACTTCAGCGGCTGAAACCAGAAGTCCAGTGAGTTTGTCCCTTTTTACGTGCTTTATTAAAGAGCTTGGAGGATTAAATAATAAGATCTTTACACACGTTCAGTCTCTTTCACACTTGGCCACTAACTGACAATCAATGGAATAGGAATTTTAAGTGTGTCCCAAACACTCACGCGTTCCCCTGACGCACAGAAGAGCTTCACCCTCCGACACCCAATACGCTCCGGCTCCAGGATCGATCCCGTTTCACTCCCAAAAACACAGGGAGGGACGGCAGAGGTGGGTGAAGGACATCTGGAGCGGCAGCCATCTGCGACCCCTTTGCTCCGTAAATGTGTTTACGCGTGACAGACATTCAGAGCGTCGGGGTTTGGGAGTGAAGGGAAAGATGGAGGTAACTACCGTCGCTATCCTCATGGTTTCAAGTGCTCTGGACGCCGTTTTACTGTCAACACGCCACCATGTTTCTTCCAAAGAAAACCTTTAAATGTCACTGAAAATAATCGCTTACAGGGATTATTGTCTTCAAATGTTTGAAGCAGACAAAGAGAAGCAATAAATCTTTGCTGTGATCAGCAGCAGCACCTTGAACTCCGAATACCTGGCACCTGCTGAATCTGTTAATAATGAACCCGTATTAGATTTTAATTAGCTCCACAGACGTGAGAGAAGCTCCCAGATTAAATGAAACCTTATCAATACCACGCTGACTCCACACTGCAGAAAATCCACCACTCATTTCATTCGCTTTGGCCAAATATTTGGCAGCGAGGAGGAAGAGAAGGCGGCGCTGACTCTTTGGGGTTGTGATATATGAAAGCCTTATTCATCATCGAGCACAGTTTGCTGGTCCTCTAAACGCTTGTCCTTAATGCACTTTTCTACAGAGCCTTTTTATAAAGAACCCCCTGAAAGAGAGCGTCAGGCTAAAAGCTTCGACGGCGGCGCCGACGCAGTGCTGGCGTCCTCACCGACGGGGAGAGTTGGTGCACGTGGACGTCAGTTAGCAGCAACGCTGAAGAGCAGCGCACGTGTCACCTGGGGACGAGGACGCACAAACACACAGGCGCTAATTAGCTTGCTTTATTTCTCAATCACGGAGACAATGTGGGACTTTATCGCTTCTCTCTCCTGCCCCCCCCCCCCCCACCGTTGGGGGAGTTGATCTACAATGGGCCGCGTTCCCCACCTGCTCAGCTGCAAACGCAGGATAAGAGGAATTTTAGCGGCGGAGAGAACATATGGCCTCCACCACCAGCCCATGCCTCCTCAGCGTGTGTGCGCTCACATGAGGAAAGGGAAGTTCATTAATGAGGTGAGGAGGAATAAATAGAAAGCACCGACAGAAGTGGAAGTATGCTAGGCTGTCAGTAACGGTTAATTCTCGTTGTCAGAGTCTGGAACAAACCTCGTGACGTATCGCACCGCGGAGAAAATGAGGGCTTAAACCGGACAGTTCGCACTATATTAGCAGCACAGCAAAACCCCAGAAAGGCTTAGCGGGTGTCAGAATCCCGTTCCCCCTCCGTTAACGGAAACAGACACATAAATTAGCCCATCTGAGCACAATTAGATTCTGCACCGACCCCAATTAGGAGGAACTGACCCGGTGAGACAAGCTTCTGTAGAAAAAAGGAAGGGGGGGGGGGTAAAGATGACGAGGAGACAAACAAAATGGATCCAGCTCTTCCAAAGTCAGTGGATAGGTTGCTCACAGTGGGAGATCATCTAATCCAACCCCCGGGAAGGAGAAATCACGACCCTTATTACACCACTGGGAAGATGAGGTCCATTCTGGAGGTTTGTAATGTTCCGAGAACATTTTAGATGTATTTTAGATGGCTTGTTTCGCCGTCCTTTTGTCAGAGCTGATATTAGCGCTGGTTTCCTCCCCGTGTGAGACCACCTCCCCCGTGGTGCTCCCAGACCTGCCAGCCCAAATGAAGGAGTGCGAGTTTTTAGAGCAACTGCAGGACTTTTTTTCCTGATTTACCTGTTTTAATGTGACTCGGGCCTCATCCAGGCTGCCGAGAAAAACTATTTCACCTGGAAATGAAAAAGCTTTGTTGGATTTACGTGCGTGTACCTTTCAGAATCCTATGGTTTCCCTGTTGGGCCACTTAAAAACGCTCCACTCTGGAACTAGTTTTCAAAAAGTGCCAATTTCAGGGACTCGATGGCTAAAGATGTAGAAGATTTGAAACTACCCAGATCTCAGGTTAAGGAAACATTCAGAAACACAGAACCCACAACCCTCTGACACACAAAGACCACGAGAAGCCAGACAGGAACAGCACAGCTGGAGACTTTTATACCCACAGGAAGGGGGCGGAGCTAATTACAGACAGGTGAGAACAACTACAGTGATTACACAAGGAGCCAGGCTGGGAAGACCGGGTCAAAGTTCACCAGAGATGGCATGTTTGTGTAGCTCTTTAAGAATTCATTCTGATTATTTGGTCTGAATTTATCTCTTTGCTGATCACATTTCTGCAGATCAGGCCAGGAAAACTCGTCATTTTCCAGTCGGGCAAACTGGAGGAATTCAACGGGAGGGCCGGATGACTTCAGCAGCTTGGTACCAATTACTTCTCAGCACTCTGAATTGGAACTTTCAAAAGAGGCAGAACGTGCACAGCAGCCATCAGCGATAGCTGCCATCTGGGGCTGGTTACCGGCCACTTTTAGCCTGGAATTCTGACTGCAGGATTCCTAAATTCGATTAAGATTCTTCTTCTTCTTCTTCTTCTTCTTCTTCAGCTTCGGTTCCAACTGCTGTGTTTTAATTCCAGCTGCAGCCTGTGAAAGTGCAGGATCGCGACGCCTCTGGCTCATGATGCCGACACCAATGGGCAGACTTGGTGCCGAGCAGCCGTTTGTTGCAGGGAATCCTCAGAATTCCGAAGGCCGGCGTGAGCTCCGGCGCCTCGTCTCTGACGGCCTCGTCAGTCAGGCTCTTCAGCCGTGCCGACCGTCGCTCGTCCCGTCCCTTTAATCATTTTAATGGCCCTCCTCGCTTCCTCTGAACCCTCTTTGCTCACGTCCCACTCACCCACTTTCAAGTGTTTTTCCTCTCATCACACTCACTCCTCCTTCTGGAGTCCCCCCCCCCCCCCCCACCCGCCCCTTCACCCCCCCACCCCACTCAGCCCTCCGCAGTCTTTTAGCAGGCGGAGGAGAGCGAAGGCTGTTCATTTGTACTGTAGACGAGCCACTTCAGACCAACACTGACACCCACTCTGCTCAGAAGTGGAGGCGGAGGAGAGAAAAGAGATAGAATGAGGGGGAGAGCGAGAGAGCATGGGAACCACTGTGTAGAATAAGGCCAACACGCTCTTCAGAACATCCACATTTAAGAAGCGTCATCTGGTTGTTGACCTCAAGAAATGCTGTAAACAGTGTTCTGAGCTCTATTATCAATAAACAGAACGTAAATGCTCTAATAATAAAGAACAGCTTCCTCTCGCTCTCTTTGTGTCTTTTCTTTGTTCTCTCTCTCACAGACACACACATATATCCCATCCTCCCCGTGGTCATATCTCCCCGTCTCCCTCGGGTGCAGTGTAACAGTATCTGGCTCCGCGGCTCTGCGCTCCGTCCTCGGAGATTCCTCCGCCTCTTTCTGTAGTGCTGCCATTTTTTTTTTTTTACTCCGCAGGGATCAGGAACTAAATATGACAGCCTGCACCACGGAGACACAGGAGGAGGATGTTAGACTTTGGTCCTACAATGGAGGACGGGACATTGTTTGGCCTGTAGCAGCAAAAGTTCCATAAAGAGAATCACTTTGGGTCTACTTTAGAGACATTTTCATCGAGTGGAATCCAGTTAGACGATAAAGGCTAACATGACCATTTTACTCAGAGTGTGTGTGTGTGTGTGTGTGTGTGTGCATCATTAGATCATAGAGCCCCGACACATGGATGTCCTTCAGGTAAACCAGATTTGTCACATCGCCAAGCGCCACCATCAGGTGGCGGTGCTAAGCGGCTCAGCCTCACCGCAAAGGTCGCCGGGACAGCGTCCCAGAAATGCCCTGGAGAGACGGTGGGGTGGCAGATGGAGGACAGGCAACGGTGCGGTAATGACAGGACTCTAAAGACACGACGGCACCGCCGGGGTCGGCCCGCGACACGATGGGAACGTGTCGCGGCTAAGGCTAGTCAGATTATGCTAATCCACTCAAGCTATTAGAGGCATCCCAAGCTTGTACGACAGTTTTTGCCAACACGCTGAATAAATGTGATGAAATCTGTGATGAGTGAAAGGATAAGTGGTGGTGGGGTGTTTATTGTGAAATAGGAAGCAGAGAAGAAAGTTGTTCTTTGTCCTCCCGGGATTTACTTCATCTCTACTGCTGGGAAAAAAGAAGATAAAGCAGTTGATTCCTAGTTGTTTGTGGTTAGTAGTTGAATTTCTGCCCGCTTGCTGTAATTGTGTAGCAGCGTTTCCAGATTGTGCCGCAGCAAAACTCTTCCCGCCTGCCCGCACTTGTCCCTCTTCCCTGCTGCATATTTTCCATCACAAAAGCCAGAAGAAGAAGAAGGAGAGAAAAAGAGCAGGACCGAGACAGGAGGAGGAATGACAGAGACGGACAAAGGTTGATTAAATTGGTTTTCAATTCTGGGTGTCTGCATCTGAGGCGACTGCATTAATTTGCTCTATTACACATTTGAGCGCCAGCGAGTGTATTAAGAGCGGTTGTATATCATATAAGTGACTTCTCTGAGAGCCTGCTGCCAAATAAGAGCCCGCAGTCCATCTATGGGAGGATTAACCGAGGTCAGCCGGCACACCCGGGCCTGAATACGCCACATATTTGATGTAAGAGATTCTTTGTCCTCTCTGTAATGGGCTCCGTCCAGTTATGTCAGGATTAACGTCTATATAATGGGACCGGTTGATTCACGACGGGCAGGTATTTTCAGAGGAATCTGCTCGGCAGCTGTGTCAGTATTTAACCTTCATATTCAAATAGACAAAAGAATCTGCACCGAATTTGGGTTTCGAGCCAAAAAAAATATTTTCTTGGGATTGTTCCAGATTGTAGTTAATATAAAAGGTGCATTTGTGAGAATAACCCTCTTTACGGGCTGAGGAATCATCCTCCAGGACGACTCCTCGCCTGCAGCGGACCTGCCTTCTGCCCACAAAACAGTTATTTGCCTCACGTATCTGAAACAGCCTCACAGGCGACCGCAGGCCTGCTGGGACGCTCCTCAGCCCTCCACATATGAAGCCACACATAAATCCGCCTCTCGTCTTCCAAATTATGATTAGAACAGGGAAATAACTGGAATCCAATGGATCCCTGCTGAGTGAGGGTTCAATCTGACTTTAATCCGAATGTGTGGCGTTCCAGTTCTCTGACAACATGAGTTACTAGCACAGCTACAGCACGTTAGCCTTCCAGAGGTGGTTCCATCCATGTGAAGATGACGCCGCCGGCTGTGTGTGGTCCCATCACACACGATTTACGTCCCAGCAGAGTCGCAAAGACAGCGTTTCAATTAGAAACCCCAATCAGGTGGCCTTCATTAGCATTCCCTGGAAAAGTTACAGTCTCCAGCTGAGCTAATCCGCTATGCCAGGAATGTTTGGGCTGATGGAATGTGGTCGCCGTGGTTACGAAACTGTCAAATGTTTCTGATCGACAGCAATATGAGTTCTCAGCAACCATTTTGCACGCTCATTCACACTGTAGGGCCACGACGGCACGTCCACAGGTGGACCACAGGTGTCAGCACTTGGACCACTGAACTTCCTGGAAAACCCGACCGGCCCTCACTTCAGCCCCAAAGCACTCGTGTACTTTGGAAAAACACATGGAAAGAATAGGAAAGGGGCCGCTGGTGATTAATGGGCCCAAAGGTGTAAAAACATTTTCACAGCGCTGATAAATCCAAAGTTGCAGATTCTGTTTATCAAACCTAAATTAGCTCCGATTTCTTTCGGCGACGCCGAAGGATTTCCTCTGATTTGTGAGCAGGATGAATAAAACAATGAGATCTTTATCCGTAACGCGGGTTATGATGGATGGCAGAAACGTTGCCAAGGCAACAATTTTAATATTCCACCTTGGGTGAATGGAGATGTAAATGAGGGCCACGGTGGCGGTCCTGCCCCCTACACACCAACACACCCTGGCTCGCCCCCTTTTGTGGTGCCTGTGCAGGAGAAAGAGACCTCTTCAGGGTTGTCAGCACTCAACAATGCCATTCATCATGTCCTCCGTTCGGAGTGCGTGCAGGTGTTTACTGTACGGATGAGAAGAAAGGGAGATGGGGGGGGGCAAACGTCAGCACTCCATGTCTGGATGGCAGATGGGGGGGGGGGGGGGGTGGAGACCCAGCAAGAGGGGTGTCAGAAATCAAATGTTTATGATGGAAGGAATCAGATCTGATCCGATCAGACCACCCAATGGATGAAAGGAAACGTCCTAAAAAGGAGAGCTGGGGAGGATTTCTACGGTGGCCTGTGAGGGCCAAACCCCACATCTCTCCAACCACGTGTGCTTTTATAGACTCCAGAGATGATACATGTAATATACAGAAGACGAATCAGAGAGAGGCTAAAATACCAGTCACCATGGATACTGCAAAGCTAAATTTGGGTCTGGATCCTTGGAACCAGAACCAGCAGTGGAATACAGCAGGTGTGTGCCAGGTTCCAGCTTCTCACGACTTCTTTCATTTCCTGTTCCCACTCGTCAAAATCGACACGCACTGGTCAGGGGTCGTAACTCCCGAGGCGGCGCTTTGAAGCCGTGCCTCGCCGCGCTCGTGTAACCTACATAACTCGGGATCAATACGCCCCAGAACTTATTTATGGGCTTGTAGGCCGATCACGACCGTGGCCCAGCAGCAGGTGAGGAGCTTGTGGGTTCAGTGTTGTTTGAAGCCGCAAAGAAGATACGTCAGACTGGATGATGCACATGGTGTGACTCTGTGTGTGTGTGTGTGTGTTGTGTGTGTGTGTGTGGTGTGTGTGTGTGTGTGTGTGTGTGTGTGTGTGTGTCAAATTATCCTAATGAAAAGTAATAAGGGTGCTCCCAATGATCTACACCCGAGGTTGCCCCAGAGCTGTGTGAAATAAAATAACATTAACCTGAATTATATAGGCTGCCAACACACACACACACACACACACACACGCACACACACATGCACACCATCTTACCTGGCATTTACTCTACAACAGGGAGTCACAGATACCATGAAGCAGCAGGGACATCAAACCATAAACATTCGTCAAAGAGATAATAAATATATTAGTGTGTGTGTGTGTGTGTGTGCGTTGTGTGGTGTGTGTGTGTGTGTGTGTGACAGAGAGAGAGAGTTCTTGTACATGTTACATAGTGCTAACCAGCATGCACTTGTCCCTACAGCACAATGAGGACATTGGGCTCAGACGTCTCGTGGGTGTTTGGTGCAGCGGAATATAAAGATGATGTCATCTAAAGATAAAACACACGTGTGTGTCGCCTTTATTCCAGCAGCGAACGGACCTGGACACGGCTCTGACGACCCCGTCGGGCCTGAGTCATCATTGACAAGAGGTCATTAATTATTCAGTCTGTGTTTTCAATTTGACAAGCAGCCACTTTGCTGTCACGTGCACATTTGCATCACGGATGAATGTGAGGAAATCAGCAGGAATCTGATCCGAAGTAAATCTAAAATGTGATTACGTGGAAAATATCCAACATGACATCAGCTCAAATGTGTTTGTGCTGAACAAACAGCGACGTGAAGAACTTCTAGTGGAGGGAAATTAATGCCAACTCATGTTAAATTCATGCTAAAACCTTGGAAATAAACTGAATTTGAGGCCAAACTAAAAAAAATCACCCGACATAAATATTCCACCCTTGGTTGGTGGAGAGTTTTCCATTTATTTTTTTATTTAATGTTCCCCTCCTCTCCTCTCCTCTCCTCTCCTCTCCTCTCTCCTCTCCTCCTCTCCTCCTCTCCTCTCCTCTCCTCCTCTACTCTCATTCTCCTCTCCTCTCCTATCCTCCCCTCCCTCCCCCCCTCCTCCTCTCCTGGATGATGAAGATGAGGGGGTGGGAGCCAGAGTGGAGAAGATGAGCATCTATTTTCCATCTCCACGGCCTCCATGAAAAGGCTCTTTGTCACAAACACACAAACTTCCTGCCTTTTTCCACGTGCTTGTGTAGCCAGGGACGGCGGCGGCGTCCTTTCGCCTGGAAACAAAAACAGCGTGTCACCATCGGCGGCGTCCACGTGAACGCTCAGGCGGACCTTGATGTTCCGTCTGCCTCACTACTCAAAGACTGCGAGTCGCCTGATGGAAAACATCCCCTGACGACAGTCGCCAACAGAGCGACGCTCCCACCACTTTAGCGTGCTGGAGCTGTGGCTCCTCCCCCCAGAAGAGGCACCATGACGGTTTTTTTAAAGCATTTTTAGCACAAACGGTTGGTGGAGCATAAACGAGCCGTGCAGGAAACAACTGATCTTCGGGATTGTTTGTTCCTGGCGGGAAAAGAGGCGTGTGTGATGCTCAGGTGAATCTCAGCCCGTTTTCTACGGCTGAGCCCGGCTTGTTGAAACATCACTGCGATTTTTGAAGCACCTCTGTGTTTTTTAATTAACTTTCACTATTTCAGCCACCAAGCGCTCGTGGCCCTTCAGCATTTCCTCACCTCCGGTCCCTGCTCCCTCCCCCTCCCCCGTCATTAGGACTCTCCAGCGTCCCATTAGAGGGATCCTGATAATCATCCTCCGTGGGATGATTCCTGTGGGTTGCAAAGTGGGACGCGCTCAGAATAACATCCCTCCGCAGATTCTTGAACAGGCACATTCAAACACTTCACCTCGCGTAAAACAACACTCGGTTTAATGTGAAGCAAGACGGCAAATCCCCAGGCTGGCATTTAGAGTCCTTATTACTGCTGTAATCCAGTCGTGCAGCCTTTGAGCGTCCCGAGAGCAGCGAGACATTCTCATGCTAACTGTGACATCGTTAACTTTATTAAACTCCAACTTTATTTTCCGCTTATTTTGCAGGCGTCCTTTCACCCACGCTGCTAGAGAAGCCTTAGGATTATTTTCTGTCTCCACCTGTTTACCATGAACCCATGACTCAACAGGTTAGCATCAAAATAGTGCTATCAAAGCCTATTGCGGCGCTGTTTTGCTCATCTCAATATGTTTCAAGTCTATTTTGTGGACACACAGAAGAAATACGTTTAAAAATGAATGACGTCGACTGTATTCTGCCCACAGACCTCAGATCTGTGCCACATTCCACGTGTAACCAGCAGTTTGCATCATTTAGAGCGATGTTGAAAGGGATGAGGAAGAGTGGGCGAGAGACAACAAAGACAGAGGGACTGGAAACCACCACACACACACACACACACACACACACACACACACACGTCTGGTGTGTGTGAGCAGTGGAGCTGCGCGGACTTGTCCAGTCACCTATCAAAGCCCAGCTAATGAATAGCCCTCTAATCCCCTCATTGAGATACGGAGAACAGGCTGGCTGCTAATGCTGTCAGACAGAGATGCGTCCTTTCTCTCCTTCACTCTCTCTCTCACACACACACACACACACACACACACACACACACATATGAGCAGGAATTAAGCGTGAAACACACAACAAGACGGAATCCTTGAGACGTGATGGTGAGAGCAACAGTTTTTGGACTGTGATCAGTCTAATTATCCCAGGGTGGGTTTGTCCTGGTTGTGGAATCAGCTTCAGCATGTTTGCTTCTATCCGACGTTCCTCCCAGAGCTGGATCAGCATGAGAGCAATAAACAGTTACGCAAGATGGGTGGAATTATGCATCGCGTTGTCTTTCACCCGGTAAATCATTCAGGCACTTCTGTTTCGACGTCCCCGGCCCGCTCCGTGCACGCCTGTCTTTCATTGCTTTTCCTTGTCTCGGTTTCACTTCATTTGTACTCGTTGAATATTCAGCCAAACACGGAATAAACACACACTCCGCTTTTTATCTTCCTCTCCTTTCCCTGCCCGCTCTTTCATCCCGTCTCTGGGTTTAGGCCAGATATCAAATATACAGGGAGACAAAGCTGCCATGCATGACTAGCACAACCCCCCCAACACCCTTCAGCACCACCTGGCCGAGGCGGACCAACATCTAGTGGATCAGCGTTCTGCTCCTCCTGAAATGGAGGCGCTTCTTCGGTGGATTTTATAGATTTGATCGCCTTTCGGAGATGGTTGCACGTTAGCTCAGACGCACACATGTTGCAGTTTATGTACACAGCAGCCGTGATCTGAATCTGTTCCCACAATTTTGCGTCTGCCAGACAGAATTTCAATGTTTTAAAGAAGAGGAACACGAATATGAGGAAATACTGAGCGCTGTGTGCTGACATGCATGACAGGAGCTTTTAGCATTTGCCCTGAAAACTCTGGCGCGTTTCCAGCCAAATCACCTGAAAAACAAATCTCGACTCCAAACGTTCCCATAACAAAGTGTCTGGAAGGGAAAAAAAGGAGATTCTGGAAGCAGAGAGGCTTGCAGAGCTTCTGAAACGGATCCGAAGCTCAGCTGAAGGAGCTCAGAAACCTGATGTGGCTTTAATTCTGCACAGGGACGTGGGGGTCAGGACCCTCCCCCGTTCTGTCACCAAAACCCTCCGATTTTCCCGTCCAACTCCGAAACTTTACCCGCGATGCCAGGCTTGGTTTCTCCTGGCCTGGCTGTTTCATCTGGCTGTTTCCAGGCCGACAGTGATGGATGGCGGCGACAAAGCAGATCTTTTCTGTGGTGGTGTCGCCCGCTCAAATCAGCCGTGTTTTCATACGTAATGAAGACCACCTGGCTGCGCTAACGAGGTTATGAATAAGAGAGGGACTTTGGTGTCTCAGGTTTTAGCCAAGAACAAAAACATGGACCAAATCTCCCGTCAGAACTTTGCTTTCTTTAAGAATAAAGAGGGGTCAAAGGTCAGAGCATGAGAAAGCGTCCCTCTTTAAGGCCGTTTTTTTTCATTTCCAGGAGTCATAAATCGCTACATTTCATCAGAAACGAAGCTAAATCCATCAACATTTTGACAAATGCATCATTATTTGACATCCCGGGGTGACGACGGTCTCCGGGGGACCGCGTGAACGGCATTGAATGTCAGCCGGGACAGACGCCGACAGACACGGGCCGTAAATTACACCCGACACAGCCAGCAAAGGAAAGAGGATCAGGAAGTGGAGGAACGGCTGATGATAAACAAAAGGAAAAGCGGATTAGAGGGTGAAAAATAGCTGCAGATGATATGAGGAGGTGAATTAATGGCAGAGCTGAAAAAGATCTGAAAAGAAAAAGAGAAAAAGGAAGAAAGAGAAGAAAAAGGCTGCATTCTATTTATCCACTGACCTAGAGGGGATCCAGGGACCCCGGCTCTTTATTTACTTTGGCACCGGCCGACCAATATTATGGGCCTGATGAATATTTATTTATATATATTTCTGGATTTACTTTGCACGGAGAGGTCCTGTTTGGCTTGGCCGGCCTGCGACTGGACCATCTGGTTTTCCCCAGGTCGGTTCTGAAGAACCGGACGGAGTCCAGAAGCCCAGCACGCTCTGAAAACAGCAGTGTTTTCTCTGATCTGTGACTCCTCCGCCTCCGTCGGGGTCTGCGGGGGGGCGGGGGGGTGGTGTGAAGCTGTGCCGGGACCTGGAGGCGGCGATGACAAAACACGCTGTGAGTTTGGTTCCTTGGAAACATTCCGAACTGCCAGATAACTGCGATCTCTCCTTGGTGGCGCTGCCTGGATGAGTTGCTGCCAGACATCCAGAGAACGCTCCTCTAAAGATCTTATCAGGCTCTCAGGGGCGTTCCCCCTCCGGCTGGATCATGGAGACCATCAGAACGTCTCACTGGAGATGTTGTTGTGAAAGATAAAGGCGTTATATTTCATTGTTGGCTAAATTTAGCCAAAAAAGTGCTTATTTAGACAGATGATGCATGAAGCTTCTTTAAAGTTCCCATCAATCACTGGGGAGCAGGTAATTGGTTTCAGCAGTTCCAGCACAGATGTAGGTGGAGGATAATGTTGGGATCAATACTTTATGACTGAGTCGAGTCGGACTCTAAAACAGAGACGCTGCGAAATGAAAAAGCCCAAACAAAGTCGATTCTCTTTGCTTCCTGCCAGCGGTGAGAACTCCGGCCAGATTCCCGCTCAGTCCCCCGGACGTGCAAACGTCCCGACCCGAGAGGATGACTCACTGGTGCAGGAGCCTGGAAAGTCCTCTTGGCTCTCCCTCCACAAACAGGGTCTTCAGCGAGAGCCCTCGTGTCCAGGAGATCCAGGACTTGGCAGGCGTGGACGGAGAACTTTAGCAGGTCACGTCTCTCCAGCACCAGGATTTAATAAAAAAGCCGTTCCGAGGCCCCAGAAAGATGTGAGAAATCCTTGTTTATGTGCATAATTTAGTCACACGAGCATATGGATCCATTCATTTTCTGTTAATCACAGCTAATCAGGACATAATCTGGAGGTGGTGCCAGTGCATCACAGAGCACACACACACACACACACACACACACACCACACACACACACACACACATCTGTACTTCTATCTTTTTGTGAGGATTCTCATAGAATTCTTGACCTAACTCTAATCTAAATCCCATCCTAACCCCAACCTTGGGAACATGCCTCAACCCTCAACCAGTCCTTACTGGTTGTTACGACCAGTCAGAATGTCCTCACTTGCCTTAAAAGTCCTCACTTTGTTAGTAGACTGTAGACTTGTGCACACACAAACACACACCAAATGTTCCCAAATCAACAGTGTGTGTGTCAACTTCAACCGTCACGCAGATCTCTGACGGTTCCGAACGACGCCAAAGTTTTCTGGGAACATCAGAGCGCAGCCGAACCAGTTAGCATCCAGTTAGCATCACCAGAATTTAGCAGACTTGCTAAGTGATCCGAGGTTTTCAGCTGGCTGAAGATAGCGTCCGATTATTTATTTATGCTAACGGATGCAGCGGTGATGTTTCACTGTTACACAACATTTTCCTCACTCCAGACCTGCTCTGGGAAAGAAACCCTGCTCCATTTTAAAACGCCCCGATGCCGCCACTGACCCAATTTCCAGGAGCTTCGCGCAGCCTCGCGCTCCGCTGCATTTGCATATTTAACAGGAAAGAGCGGGAAGGAAGGTTTGGGAAAAGAGCCGGAATGAACGCTCATCCCTTGTGCTCCGTTTTGCCGTGACTGCACATTTAAGGAAAACTGACGACACCATCGAGGTGTGAGGCTCCTCTTCGTTCCAGGGTTCCTGCCTGTCTGGGAGCAGCTCCCCCAACACGTCGTAGATTCCGGCTGCATCCACACACTTCGCCTCCCGTCTATCTCCTCCATCTCCGACACGCCGCGCACCCGGCCCGGGAGGTGCACGACATCAAACCCGCAGACATGTTGAGCAAATGAAGTGCGGCTGGAGATGTTATCAGCCGCGTGAACTCTGGAGGCACTTCAGAAAACATGAGAGGCTTCCCGGGAGGTGAGGCAGGCCGCTCGTTCCCCACTGAGGAACACGACCGCTAACGTCTCGCTGCAAATATCGTGTGACGCTTGTCATCAACGCTTGAAGGTTCCACGTAAAATTGGGGCAAATGAACGCCGAGGCTAGCACCCCGCGGCTGAAATACGAGCTAAAATGACAACAGGTGTTACGAATTCTTACCCACCGGGGGGCGCCATTTCAAAAATTGGTGATCTGCATCCATGGCTGGGGCAGACACGCCCTGGTTCGACAGGGGGCGTGGCCAACCGCAGCGCCCTGTTTAGTTCTCCCGCGTGTGAGCGGAGGGCCCGGTGCCATCGACGGATGGAAAGCCTGGAAAAGCTCCAGGATTGTGCAGTTCAGTCTCGGGGCCACAGTGTGAGTGTTTGTGTTTCTCATTTGGGTCTGGTTTGTGGTGGAGGCTGAGTCAGATGGGAAATATTGGATTCCTCACACACACGCACACACACCCACACACACGCACGCCTTAGCACTTGTCTCGTAAATCCCATGTCCCTCTGTCTCTTTTAGCTCTCCCGTCGGTGACATTCGGCTTCCTCCTCTGCTGCCCGCTCCTCATTAACTTTTTCCTTCTCTACGATTTTTCTTTGTTTCCCGACTTCTCCCAGCTTCCACGAATCCCCATCCCCTCTCTCCTACAGGATTTCTGCGTAGCTGAACAATCGTCGCTCTGCCGACAATTTGGGAACTAATTAACAGCCTTGTCAGCTGTCAGAAACAGCGTTAGCCTTTGCTAAGACATGAAATACGCCGTTGGAGTTGCTGTGTTCCTAACTTTAGCACTGCGTGTGCACAGAGCAGCACATCCCAGCGCATCTTAGCTTCAGCTGGGTTTTTGAGTTGTTTGAATGATGGCAAACGCCAGCTGGTTGGGTGTTTGGAGAAATCCGTCTGCGATCCTTTTCCCGTTGACAGATGCTGACAGAATAACATCAGCTCATAAAGCTGTGAGGAAGAAGCCCTTTTTTTTAAGGACCTGGCTAATGTAACTGAGGGAGACTATGGGAACGGGTCCAAATCGCAGGAAGATGGAGTTGCAGCCACTGACCATATTTGCATGCGTAGGCTAAGCTAGCTAGCTACAACTGAAGATGTGATCAGGATCAAAGCCCATGTTTCTTAAGACATTCAGCCAATATTCATGAAAATGAAGTGAAACACACACCACCATAAATGGAAGAGGCTGGGATACTCACAGCACAACCCAGTTCCACAGAGGAAGCACTGGTCTTTGTTCAGCTCGGCTTTGGCCATTCAGCCCAACACAACCGTGAAGGATCGTTGGGCCATTCAGCAGGCGCTCAGAAGGCCGGCACTCATGTGTGGCCCTTAATTACACACAGGCGCCCATGCACGCTATACGCAAACATGCACCCATGCACAGATACCATCTCAAAATATGGCATGTGGAGACACAAGTTTCTGCTAATACACACAAAAACCTGCTGCGCTGCTTCCTTTTGTGACTCGGTCATAAACACACATGAAACGGGAGATGCTGGCGATTCAATCGAGAACAAGAAATACAAAGACATGCACACGCACGCACGCACACACACACACACACACACACACACAGACACCACTTTCATGGGCCCCCTTATGCAGCCCTCACTTGTTTTGTCTGCAGTGTAGCTAAGTAGAATTCTCACTAAAATAACTTCAAAGGCTCTGAAGGAGGGGCCACTGTGAGGAGTATGGGTAATTAGGACTGTGGCGAGAGAGAGAGTGAGAGAGAGAGAGAGAGAGAGAGGGAGAGAGAGGATGAGTGAAAGGAGGAAAGGGGAGAACCATCCTCTCAGCCACTATTGATGAATAGGGGAGAGAAACGACAAGGACTGGGGGGGGGCACCAGCACTTCTTGCTAACACTTGAGCATGTGCAAACACATACATGGGAAGACACACACACACACACACACACACACACACACACACTCACACACTCTCTAAAGGTGCTGTAAGGGTGTTTTCAATGGTAGCGACCAGTATGTGGCTATTTATAGCCTGTTAAGACTAAACGGGCCAGATCGTCACCGGACAAAAAAACAGATTATTCACGCCACTGTCAGCAGAAATGAGGATAACTGCAGTTTTAAAATGTCTGCTGCATCCGTGTGAAACTCCCAAATCATCTGTTGGGCCGTTTTTCCTTGTGGGAGAGGAGGAAGGGGCAGAGAGAGAGAGAAGGTGTTAGAGTGCCCCCTGTTGGCGAAGTTAGTTTACCAGGTTTAGAGCGGAGGAACAAGAAACCACCACACAGGAGCTCTGTGTGTGTGTGTGTGTGTGTGTGTGTGTGTGTGCGTGTGTGTGTGTGTGTGTGTGTGTGTGTTGGGGGTGGGAGGGGGTCGTGGGGGGAGGTGAGGAAGGATAAGTGATTTTATTTAAGGGTGCTTTGGGGATCAACTTGCACATGTCAGTCAGGCAGCTGCAGCTCAGCAGGGATCCAGAAATCTGCAGAACCGCTGATGGTCCTCCAGGTTTAACACACACACACACACACACACACACACACACACACACACACACACACACTGTTGCTGTTGTGAAAATAAAATTGGTGTGTGTTGAAGCAGCATCCCACAACTTCCTGTCGAGATCAGATGAGAGTTTGACGGATGACATCAGCTGCTTGTAGAACACAGATACACCCCCCCCCACACACACACACACACACACACACACACATTTCTTAGCGACCCTGACTTTGTCGTGTCTGCTTGGCTCCGCCCCTAATCCTGTTGACCTCAGGTCCGATTGGTTAAGCCCAGTTTTACCGAAAAACCACTGCAAAGCCGTCAGATGAGAGTATTTTGCTGTTATTCTTGTAAATCCTGCAAATATTTTAATTCCGTGTGGAAATAATCCAACTTTTCCGCTGATATCACGACAGCGCTGCGCACGCTCCGACTCAGACGTTTAAAATGCTGCGCGTCGCTGTTTAATCTTGATTTTGCTCTTTCAACGACAGCGATTTTGTCCGATTTAAACGAGGGGAAGGTCAGGAAATTGTTCATGAGCAGGAAATACTGAAAAAGGATTTAAAAGTTCTTCTCCCCCCCCCCCCCCCCATAACTGATTCTTTTCCTCGGAGCCGTCGTCTGTGCTGACAGACACACGGACAGGTGACGGCGTCAGCTAACAAGCTAAAGGCAAATGGACGAGTCTGGCTTGGTTGAGGCGTGGGGGTGTTGTCTGTCTGCTGTCATAATTGGAGGCAAAAAATCCCACATCCACACAAACACTCACTTACACACACACACACACCCACACACAGCTATTATGCAACACAGCCTGAGACGACCCCCTCCCTCCAATGTGACATTTCCCACTTTGCTAATTGGAGCGACAGCGACTGTTTGATGTCTGACAAGGCAACAGTGATTGCAGCTCGACGCCGCCGCTGCCGCTGCCGCTTTGAAGCTAATTTCTTTGCAAAGTTCTGTTGATCAGCGCTTGTTTGAGGTTAAAACTGAAAACCTGAGCGAGTTAAACCCAAGTCACGTTTCTTCCTCCTTCCTGCCGCCTCTTTTTAACCCCCCCAATCTGACACAAACCTCCCTCCATCGATCACCGAGTCCGGAGATCTGGGATGTTCGCATGAATGCGAGAGGATTGTTTTTGGTTTTAGCCAACATATAAGCTATAGGAGCAGCTCGTGTGTACCGAGAAATGTGATTATTTAGCCTTGTTTTGCTAACGCTAGGAGCTTTGCAGCAGGTTTTTTTTTTTTTGTCAGCGCTGATGTGTTCCACATGTGATCCTGTTCCTTTGCATATAGAAGGCAAAAAGCTGGAAAACAGCGTACAGCAGCCACATCCAACTTTCCCTCGCTGGCCCCCACTCGAGGGGCCCGTTTGCTCCGTTCTCCCATGCACGCCGGCTTCACACTCGGAGGCGAAACGTAACTCACTGTTCATCTCCATCTGTGGTCCGGCAGCGTTGCTCCTCCTCGTCCGTTTCCAGACACGTTGGAGGGGTGTCGGCCGCCTCGCTCCTATTCCGAACTTCCTTCCTGCAGCCTGATCCATTATCAGCGTTGCTGTTTCCTCTCCTTTCCACGCTCGCTCGTGTCAGCCTGCGGTCTGATGCCACCTTCGCCGCCAGCCCATTTCGGCCGGCGCCGAGCCCCTAAGCGGCCGCCGGGCCTCTGTCGTTTCCCCTCTGCCAGGCTCGGAAGCCGACAACACCCAATTCCTCAGAGGCAACAGAATAAAAAACCTTTGAATCTCTTTTTAATTTGCAGTTTTTTTATCCCGCACTGTTGTTTTTTTTATGGGCTTCATTATAATTTTCTAAATAATTTGTTGTGGTGGTGAAAAACGCTCTTCAGTACACTGTAATTGGCCCATTATTTACAGCATGCTTATTGCTGGAAAATGAGTATTTCTCTGAAGACAATTATGTTTGCTGACTTCCATGAACAAGTGCTCACTGAGAAGATTAGCTCTGGGCTTTAATTATCACGCAGCGTTAACGATTCAACGCATTCATCGGGGCTTCAAACTGCTCCGCGACTTCACGAAACTGCTCCTCAGACAGCAGATCGCTCCCGCCGCCTCTTATCTGTTTGATGTAAGCAGTAGTAGCATGACACACGAGCACGTTGGGTGGTGGTGGGAGGAGGACCAGGGTCCGAACCGAGAGGAGACACTAAAAAATAGCTCCATTCTGGGGGAGAAGATAGGACGTTACTTCATTTATAACATGCTATCTGTATGTATTTGTATCTGTAAGTATTGGCAGACCAGTAATTTACATTCCAGAACATTTATGATAAAACGAGTACGATAGAGCAGAAAATGTTTATGTCCTGGTTGAGAGTACGACTCCAGGAGAGGGTTTCGGTGTTTTTTTTCTGTTTGTGAGGAATGTCCTAGACATAACACATTCCTCAACCCCTTACCTGAACCTTAACCTTAAATGCAAGTCACACCAACCAACATGTCCTCACAGTGGTGGTAATATTTGCGGTCCTCGATATGTGACATAAACCAGAACCGGCACACACACGTAACATCAGTCTGTTTTTCCCGTGTTGTCATTGGTTAAGTGAGCTGTGCAAAGAGAGTTGTAATTTTAATATTTATGACTATTCACACACTCACACGTCTGTCTCCAGCTGTCTTTTCTGACATACATGCACGACACACATACACACACTCACTCACTGCCGTACGAGCTTGAGACCTGCACTCGTGTGAAGACGCAGCTCAGCAGATGCAGCACGAAACTGACAGATGAATGGAGACGACGAGTGGGAAGAAGATCAGGCTACAGTGGAGGAAAACCTTAGATTTACACACACAAGATTCAAATATAAAGCAGGAGTGGAGAGAGCTGTGGTCGGACCTTTGTGTGTGTGTGTTGTGTGTGTGTGTGTGTGTGTGTGTGTGTGAGTGTGTGTGTGTCCTCCGACTGGGACCAGATGAAGTATTCCTCAGTGTCTGTGGCAATCAACCAGAGCGCTGCAGCTCCAATGATGGATTCCGCCGCACTAATCGCTCCTCCGATGCCTTCTGTTTCTCTCACACACACTTTGCCCGGCTCTCACTCATTCATTTACCCCCCCCCACTACTCCTCCCATCCGACTCTGCGGCACACAAACAGAAACAAATCACAGATTTAATGAAATTAAGTTTGGAGGGAGGACATTTGTCCCGCGTCCCCTGACAGCTGCCGCAGTGGCGGCTGCACCTCGGTCACCTGACTGGCTCCACGCGCCAACATCGGGAAAGTTCCCAACAACGTCTGGGAGGAACAGCCCGATCGGAGGCGGGGGGAGGGGTCAACTATCGGTCCTGCAAACCTGGGGTCAGTGGGTCCTGGAATCTTGACGCTTCGTCCATGGAAATCCTGGAATTCGGATGGCTTCATTTTGATTCAGATTCAAATTCCGAAGTCGCGGTGCATAAAGCCGGCGTGGGGATTCTTTTCGGCAGGAAAACACGGCGGCAGAGAACCGGCCGACCTGTCCTGGAAGCACAAAAGGCCTCAGTTCTTCAGGAGACCCCTGAGCTTTGCCTGGAAGGCCTCGCTGACAGGTGAGAGGTGGAGGCGGCCTGGAGAACCGGGCCGGACAGCAGGTGGCACGTCAGCGGGTCTCCTCTGATCTCCCATAATCCACCTCTTCGCTCCCGCTTGAACAAACACGCCCTCTTCTCCCCGTCTGAGACAGCTCTCCCTCCTCGTCCGGGTTCCTCCCGAGACGTCGGCGCCGTTTTTCCACTTTTGCTTTGTTTGTTTTGCTAAATAAAAGCCTCATTGAGCGGCCGGGTGAACGTGCGCGCGGCTGTATTTCTTCCTGGCAAGTGGGACCTTAATGACCTGAGTTCCACAGCTGTCTCCACTCTGCATCAGCATTTAATCTGCGCGAGAGCTGCAGGACCACCCCGATGGGTCACATCGCACACACACACACACACATACACACCCAGAGGTAATTACGGACCAACTGTGAGCGAAGCTGCCATGCCGCCCCCCCCCCACCCAAACTGTCTGTCCATACTTTCCTGCTACCTTAATTCCCCAGGTTTAGCACAAAAGCAATAAGTGTGTGTTTTTTTGCGTGTGTGTGGGATTTTTTAAAGCAAACTTTGTGAATTATGAGGACTCGGGGAGGCTGCGCTGCAACTTGAAAGCGCTGAGTCAGCAGATGGGGAGACAGTGCACCTCGGGAAGAGGAATGATGGCCTGGAGATCGCATCAAGGCCCCAGGAAGCTCATCAGAAGAGCCAAGGAGGCACGTCCGCCCAGTGGGGAGGAGACACAACCAAATCACTTGCAGGAAGAAATAAACCTCCTTGTTGATGTTTCCTGTCCTCTGGATAACATTTCAGTGGTGAGCTGTTGGATTAATCAGGCAGAATTCCGCTGAAGAAAAAGTGGGTTTTGCTCTATAGCGTTGGGGCTAAGCTAACAGGTAGCATCGGTGTGAACGATCCGTCGGAGCTGCTGTGATGCGACGCGGTCGCCCGCTGCCGTTCCTCCTCCTGAGCTTGTTTTGGCGGCGCGCTACATGAAGCCGTCTCCACGCCAGCCGGCCTGCGTCTGTCCCCACGACGACCAGCCAACACTCACAAAAGAGCGATTTCTCTCCACGGAGGACGATTAGAATTTTCCCTCTGTGTTCCTAAACTTTCGCCTCGAGCTTCGGTCGTCCGCCGGCCTTATACGGTCTGAAGCGTCTCCTGAGCTCTGACCCCGTGACCCCTGATTACTCAATCTGTCCCCACGAAGGAAAGAGCCGACTGTCAGCGTCTCCGTCTTCTTCCCTTTTTTTCCCTGGCTAGACGGGAAAAGCGACGCGCGGCGGCCCGGTTTAAAATGTCGCCTCGGCTTTTTGGGCAAATGTTTTGCTCATTTGGGAGAAAATCTGTGTTCGTTTCAGGGAGCAAAAGGACGTAATTGTATGTTATATGATTCATTTTCTGTGGAAAACTCAATAGTTGCTCAATGAAAACACTGAATTGCTTATTTATCAGATAAATATCAACTCACAGCAGCAGGATATTAGCCGCTAGCAGCAGCTAGCGGCTAACATCCCTTTACTGTGAATGACAACATCGCAGCAACGAACAGGTTTTATTCTGATTAGCGATTTTCCTTCCGAGGTGTTTGGCAGGTAAACGGCTTTGGGTATCCATCCATCACTTCCTGCCCCCCCTCCATCACCCTCCCACCTTCCCACTCGGCCTGACATCTAATCTCACACTTCTGTTCCTTGTAGTTGTGATTGGCCTGAGACGAGGGGAGAAGTTTACCTTTGGCTTTCAATCGGTGGAGGGGGACAAAACGGGAAGATTTATGCCATATTTTCCTGCATTCCCGCCCGCCACCGGGCCTGACCATCATATTGGGCTCAGTGCTAATGAATTAACAGTTCATTTAATCACAGCGGTTGAGCTCTTCATCCATCAAAGCTGTTGTGAGTGACAGTGATGAAGACTGAAGCGTCTGTCAGCGCCGCCGGCGGGACCGGGCTGGTTGGGGTTGATGGATCTATCTGGCTGTGAGCTGAATAGGGAGAATATGTTGTTTTCGCACGGTGCCTGTCAAGCCTGCACAGCCCAGGGGCGACGCACACAGCGTATTCACATTAGCATTCGGGCCCCGGGGCCGCAGCCTCAATCTTGGCTGGCTGGGGCTGATGTCAGGAGGCAGGAACACGGCGGAAAACGAGCCAGCTGCTGCACGGCGAGATTCTTCATTTCATTAAAGGCATGAATGATGAGCATTCGCTTCATCTGGCTGCCCCCCCCCCCTTTTTTTTTTTTTTGAAAGTTACGTTTATTATTCCTCTAAAATGAGAAAATTTGTCTCGCATTCCTGGCTAAGCTAGCCACCAGGCTCCTGGGACCGCAGCAGGTCGGCCCAAAGGTGGACTGTACCAAATGATGGATTGCCGCGAATATTGTTACAAACACCTCGGGATCATCGTCAGACGTGATGAGTGACACAAAACGTTCCTCGAAAGTTCCTCAAAGGTCCCAAGATTCCTGCCTGAGGAGGCTCCTGAACCGTAAAAAAAACGCTACACCTGGTTCTCTTCTGTTTAACCGAGTCAAACGGGACAGGTCGTCCTCTGGGACGCACCAAAAAAATCCACGTTGGATCCAGACACCTCCGGGGGCCACAGTCAAATCCACAAATCTGAGCAGGATTGACACTCGCTATCACGGACGCTATCACGGAACGCTATCACGCGATCACGTTCCCAGCGGTCAATTCCCACCGTGAGCGTCCGTGGAGCCGGACAGCTGCCAGAGCGTCTCGGCTAACAGCTGCTCGCTGGTCCCGGGCTCCGGATGACGAGACGGGCCGATGTTGTAAATAGTGGTGGGCACGCTAACGTTCCCAGCTGTGGAGTCACAGCGGGTCCTTTGGATTTTCCCACTAAGCAAACAGCTCCTCTAGGAGGTGTGGAAGGACCCTTGGAAGTTCCCGCTTCCTTGTTCACCAGGTTGTGTCGGTGCAACGTGACCCACCTCACGTCCGCCACCTCTGGATGAGAACATCTGTCGATTATTCCGGTTTTTTAGCTCGTGCTAAAGGGAGAATCCAGAGACTGGACGGAGGGGAGGATGTGCACGATTGATGATTTGCTCGTTAGGAGGATGCGGCCTCTAAAATAAGCCCTGACAGGTCTCATCATGAGAAGGTTGTTCAGCTGGTTTTTGGGCGATAAACCGCTCTTCTTTATTGCCTCTCAGACGCCGTCCCAGCGAGGGGAGGAGCGAGACTGATGGCTGCACGAGGGCGAGGTGAAATATGGCGGCGGCGTGCTTGTTATGACGGGTCAGTGAGACAGTCCAGAAACGAGCGCTGCTGCCGCTACACGCCGACCACTTAGGACTGATCCGCGGCATCTGGAAGGTGGGACTGAACACATTTTCTCGCTAACTAGTGGCGCTAACAACGCGACCTTCGTAGCGGGAGCTCAGATGGGACGAAGGGGACAGAAAAGGAGCCCTAAAGTTCTCCGCTCAAACCGAAAACCTTTGTAAACAACTTTCTTTGCGCCAATACCGAACTTCCTCGGGAAGACGGCTAATTCGGAGCGGAAGCGAACCGAAAACAGCCGGAGCTCGATATCAATTAGAGGCGAATAAAGACGTTCCAGTGAGGAGTGTCGACAGACGGACCCTCCAGTGAGTCGCGTGAGAACCCGGTGGACTGCGGCTCCTCGCTAGGCTAACAGGGAGCTAATGAGAGCTGAAAGGTAAATAAACTCCCAGAGTGGTGAGACTGGGCAGACCGGCCCAGCTGCACTGGTGACTCTTTCACCAGGACGCTCATCACAGACGCGACCTGTCGTCGGCTTCCTGCCGCCGCCGCTCCGACGCGGGCGAGCTTTCAACGGCCGTGGACGCATGAATGGAGATCTAATGGCGTCCTGTCGGACCAGGAACACCTGAAGGCGGCCCCTCACAACCCTCTGCTGGTCTTTATAACGCGGGAAGGCAGACGGGCAGCGGTGGAGAGGCCGGTTCTCCCATCCCAACAGGAATGTCAGGCTAAATAAACAGGGTGAACCCCACCCTCCTGGCTCCTCCACGCCGTCAGCGTACGGGGCATCGCAGAAACGTTGTGCACGTGTCCACGTGGAACAGGGCTGGAATGAAGGATAACAACATGTAGAGACTGGCGATAGCGCTGCTTACATTTAGCGATTAGCCATATTTTTATTAACGTCTAGCTTGTGTGTTTATGGTCTGTGCATTCCATTCCCTTGAATTAACAATCAATTTTTATATAATAAACACGCTAATGGCAACACAAGAGTTACACCGGCTGGATTCTGTTTCGGGTTGTGTGAAACTTGAAAAAAAACGTGACCTTCGTTGGATGCTAGCATGCTAATACGCGTGTATCGTCTGTTAAACAGGTTCTACCATGAGTTTAGTTGACGTGGACTCAAACCAGAATCCACAATCCTTCAGAGGCAGATGGTAAAACAGGCATCCCAGGGCCGTGGTGGGGGGGTAGGTGGAGGGGTGGGGGGGCTTTTACTCATGGCTTGTTTGACTCCCACATAACTGACGTGTTTCTGCTTTGTGTCACTCTGCCGCGGTCTGACATATTTAGGCAAAGTCGGGACTAATCGTCCGCCTGCGTCTCTGCCTGAAAAGGATGAAGAAAAGTCGTGAGTGACACAACGTTAACAGGGAAAATGAGCGATTCCGACAAAACGGGGCTAATAGGGTCATGTTTGGATTTAGGGTTAAGACAGGGTGAGTGTTTTAATCCCCCCATTGTCAAGTACTCAACACAAGTCACATTGTAGCGTAAAGATTAATATTCCGCTGCTCAGATAGAGCTGGACCTTCAGGGGGTTGGAGTTTAATTTTATAAAAATGGAAAATATGGCGTATTTAATAAGGCGGCGGCGCCTCTGATCATTGAGGAACGGCTGGATCCAAGTGTGCGATGATCCTAAATATATTAGAGCAGTAAAGGTTCATTTAGCTGTAACAGCCGCTAACAAAACTAGCTAACCCGGAGAATCCGTAAATACCAGTTTGGAATAAAGGCGAAGGAGAGGAAGGAGATGTGGAGGCAAGGAAGGAAGGGAAGGGTGGAGGGAAACAAGGAAAAGGAAAAAGGACAAAGAACAAAGGGCGAAATGAGGACAAAATGAAAGAAAGGGGAGGGATTACGGAGATGAAACACACCCGGAGGAGAGCAGATTGATTCCTGATCTATTTCAAGCCTCTCGAGCACCTCCTCATCCTCCTCCTCATCCTCCAGCAGGAACTTCTGTCACTATTCTGAAATTGTGGCCTCATAGCGGGAAGGTTCAGGGGTCAGACCCTCCTGTGTGGAGGTTCAGGTATCTCCAGGTGCTCCATGGAAGACTGGAGACTCCGAGTGTTGGGGTATTCCTGCTGGGAAAATGAGGAAAAAGTTGCTCCTTGAACCTTCTGTTCAAAGCTCCGTTCCTGGATGGATTTTCCAGCACACACATCAGAACACAGGAGGAAAATCGATGTCAAACCATCCACGGATCCCGAGGATGGAGTTTGGAGGAGGGGGGATTATCGAGAGTTTTCCTGACTCGTTCAGCGGCGTTCAGGATGGCCGATTGAGATCAAAGCCCCGCGGTCAGCTGTACGGCATCATGAAATCATCCAATTAACACCGGGAGACCCTGTCATCCGGAAGGCGGCAGGGAACAGAGCGAGAAGAAAAAGCCCCGGGAATGAGAGGAGACAAGCGGGAAGCGCTGAAGTGAGGGGGGAAAATGGCAAACGTGTTTACGGCAGCGGGAAGACGAAAAGGGAGAAAGACAATCCGAGGAGGACGAGCCGGAGACACGAAACACGCAGAGGACGGAAAAGACAGAGGAAGACGTCCAGCTGATCTCCGCACGGACAGAATTCCAAAATTCCACAGCTCGGCTTTGAAGACAGACGAAGGGTCGGATAATTCTGGGATTTTTCCCCCCATCGTCCTGCCTTTCAGCCCAGGTTAGCAGACTTGTGAGGACCGCAGATATCCGGACCCGGAGCACCGGCTACACCGCTGTGTGTGGGAAGAGTGTGCACGTTCCCAAATGTAACACCGGAACTTTGCGGCGTGTTCACACCCGTCAGCGTGGCGCTAAGTGCTGACAAGAGACGATGAGGCTAACAGGCATTTACGTCCCGTCAGTTTCAGCTGTTGTCCCCGTCTCAACACTTCCCAGAATTCCCTGCAAGACAGTAGCAGGAACTCCGGGCTAAGCTAGCCTTCTACATAATGTATACATTATCAACATTGTTGGGAAGCATTGACAGCAAACAGCTACAGGGAACGCCGGCAGGGGAACCGCAGAGCCGCCGGGAGCAGCGGGACAGGCCTGAGAATGATTAGGAATGTCGATAGTTGACGGAGGATATAAAATATATGCAGTTGGTTATTTATGAAGCTGCATAGAGATTATAGCTAATCACAAACATCCTTCAGCTCCGTTGTTTTCTCATGTCTGGGTTTGTTCTGGCTCCTCCTGCTTCCTCCATAATCAAGCGCGTTCATGCTAGCCAGGTTAGCTTCCCGTCAGCGTCCTTGCACTTGTACGCGGCGTTCCCCTGGGAATGCCCGGATCAGATTTTAAACGGAACTCTGGACAATGTTACATCGCAAGAGTTTTCGAGCCCGGATAATCAAGGCAACATGCGTACCGTGTGTGTGTGTGTGTGTGTGTGTGTGTGTGTGTGTGTGTGTGTGTGTGAGGACCACATCCTGGGACACATGAACCATCTTTCCCACCTCTCAGCTTTAATGGGAACCCTCCAGAGAGCAACTGTTGCATGCTAATCAGGTGGATCCCCCACCTGTGGGCGGGGGCCCAGCGGGACTCGCCGCCATCGATTCAACGACCCCCCCACCCCGTTTACCTGGGACAAGGGGAAACAAGAGCTATGGATCTGTGATCATAATTCAAAAGAGCGCCATGGATTTGTGCCGTGGAGCCGAGCGCCATCGATCGTGCGCCCGCGGCGCTCCGCAGCAGCAGCGTCTATCAGCCCAAAAATGCGTTACCGTGGAGACCGTGGAGGCCATCCCAACGCCACAGACGTTTCCCCGCTCTCCAGAAAGGAAGTGCGGCTGTCAGGTTGTCGGTTTGAGTTACAGAACCGGACTCGGAGCGCGCTGACACGTTCATTTGCTAGCTCGTTAGCGCAGAGGCGCTAATCCTGGTGATTGAAGCTGGAATATCTGGTCTCCCAGCGATGCGTGGAGGGTAACCAGCCAACGTTCTGATCCCGCCGCCACTCCGGCGCCTTAAGCATCACGAGGAACGCCGGAACGGCGAGACTCGGACCTCCAACAACAAAGGTTTTCTGACTAAAACGTGTTTTCTACACACGCAGAAATATCACAACACAACATGACTAATGACTTCCTGTTTACTGGCAGGCACACGAGCAAACACCCTCTCCGAGGCCCCCACAGCGGCGCCGTCCAGAACCTCGGTGGAACAGGTAGTGTCGCCCACGGGCCCTATCAGGAGATTGTCCCCCCCGGCCAGGAACCTGCCGACAAAGACAGGAAGTGGAACCCTTCCACCTGATACCACAGCAGCGTGAGGCCTGGGGGGGGGGGGGACGTGACGCCCCGATGGATCGGATTTTGTTCCCAAAACGTGTGTGTGTGTGTGTGTGTGTGTGTGGGGGGGGGGGGGTCCTTAGTCATTGTTTTGTGTTGTCAGGTGAGATTAACCCTTTCATGTTAGCATGTCAGCATCCCGGCGCTCCAGGCTGAGCTCGTCTCCCAGAACCTATTATAACCAGTGGGGGGGGGGGGGAAGTGGGCGGAGCAGTCGGTAAATCCTCTTCTGACAGGCTGGTTTTGCATCACATTGAGATACAAGTGCGACTATAAATAAGAGCGAGTGTCTCCAGAGCTGAAGAACCACTGAAACTTTAATGTCCGACTGCTGACAAAGACCAGGCGCAGGGTCCATCACCGCGGCAACCGCACAATCAGCCCCATCCGGCCTGATGCACTGGAAACAGGCGCTTCCCGGCGTCGGACGCTCCAGAGCCTCCTCTGACACCAGCGGAGCTGCGTCCATCCACCTCCGGGGGCTGCTCGCCGTGCCCGGGACGACGGGTGGGCCTGACCCATTTAGCCCCGCCCCCCTCCCGCCTCCTTCACCTCATCTCGCCCCATCACTCCGACTTGGCCACAAATTTACAAGCGTCTCTCTGACGCAGATGCTTCTGCTGTTTCCACCCCCCCCACACACACACACACACTTCCACCCCCCCACACACACACACACACATACACACCTCCACTCCCCCCCCTTCATTTCTCCTGGAGAACGATGAAAGACTCTTTGGACGTTGGTACCAGAGCAACGAGTGATCGTGGTTAATGACGCGCTGAAAGCCGCGACGCCCCACAGAAGTGACCTCATCTCGGTCACATGACTCGTATGACCTTTGGCCTTTCGTATGACCTTTGCGCTCGTGATTTTAGCCGGGTCGTTTCTCCTGCAGAATCCCTCCGGCCCTCAGGTGGCGCTGCATTTTTCAGAGTTAGCATATTTTGGCAAGCTAGCGTTGATGCTTTGATCCTAACACATGCACTTTAAAGGGAGATCAAAGAATTCCAAGGTAGCATGGGGGGGGGGGGGGCAGCACGATTGCTTACATCTGTTTTTCATTGCGCCTGTTTATGTGCATCGTGATGAATGAGCGACTCGGCGAGCACTCCGTTCAGACGCTAATGACCAAACTCAATTAGTCCGACTGTTTGCTCCTGTGTTGAGCGAAGCCTCCGGCCTGCCACTTTCTGCACGACGAGACTCATAAATCCCGATAATTTGAGCTAACGAGAGCTCGCCGGCGTCCCGCGAATGACAAAAAGGTGCTCGCGCGCCGCCGAAGAGCCTCCAACACTCACATAAACACTCGGCTACTCTGTTTACAGCGGTAAAGAGGCTTAATAACGGCCCACATCTGAGAAAACAACTGGTGGAACGGTTTAAACACCAACAGGCAGAACACTCACACACACACACACACACACACACACACACACACACACACACTCACACACTCACACACACACACACACCAATTACCTCAGAGTCAACTGAACACACACTTTCTTTCTCCATAAACTGTTTTTACGTGCTAACGCTAATTTCCCGCTGCTCTCCAGGTGTCCTTTTAGCCGGCTAAAGGCTAAAGCGGTGTCTCTGAAGGGTGTGCATGTTGAACGTGCACGTGCAAGCAAGGGACAGATTCACCACATCAATCTTTCGGATGGCGGGATGACTTCAGAGGCGTGTCAGGAGCTGGAGGGCAAAAGGCGTTGGCGGGAAAGGGGCGGGGCCAGAGAGGGGGCGGGATCGGTTTAGCCATGTTGTGGCGTTGTGGCAGCACCCAGAAGAAGCTTAATGTGGTCGGGAACGTTGGGGAACAATTCCAAACTGGCTCACACGTGTTTCCCGCAGGACTGGAGCTGACGGGATGTTGTGATCCTGAAACTTCCCGTCCGACAGTGACGGGAGGCCATGAAATTAGCTCTGAATTTTTTATTATAAGTTTCTAAAAAAAAGCAGAAGCAAACCGTGTTTTTCCTCGCGGTTTCTACCTTTATTTTGTTGTATTTTAAGCTTCTTTATTTGAGGGACAACCACACGGGAGTTCCCTGAACTCCCTCGTAGATACCAAAATTGTAGAGAAGCAGGAAAAAGTTCAGGCTGTCGCAGTAAAAACAGGTAAAGTTGCAGGAAAAGCGCCCCCTGGCGGCCAGCCGTGACGTCTCTGAATCCACGTTTGGCATCAGCACAATTGGGACGCCGACACAATAATAACAATAACAACAATAATAACCTTATTTAGGAAAGTGTAACACAGATGGACGAGTATAAGCTGAGCAAATGAAATCAGACGCGACGCGGTCCAACTGTCTCTTCAAATGAGTCCGACTTGCTTCACTTCCTGGTGCTCTGGCGCGCGCGGGGGTGCATTAGCTAAATGAAAAGTCTTTTCTCCTGCAGATGACATCTGTAATCTGTCTCCGGCATCAGTTGCGTCTCCATCCATCCACTTGCAAACAGGCGCTCCGCTACCGGCGGAAATCAAACATCCATAAGCTGCAAACGCAATTTGGCCGTCCCGCACTTGTCGTTGTGCGTTTCCCGAGTCGATACTCGGATTCTAAGAGTTCTTCAATTGGTGGGAAGCGCTGTGCACGCAGCCAGCGGCCCTTTTGAAGATGGGGAGCACATAAAGCGGGTGCGTGCGTGCGTGCGTGCGTGCCGTGGCCCCGCAGCACCGGTGGCTGATGACTGATGGAGGCAGATGGACCACCTTCACGCGGTTTGTGGAGCAACGATGCCACCTGGCGGCGCACCTAAGAATAACACCCCCTAAAAAAAATTTAAACTTTATTGTCATTACACATGTCACAAGTAAAGGCAACGAAATGCAGTTAGCGTCTAACCAGAAGTGCTTAAGTAGCGAATAAAACTGTGATGGGTATATACAATATATACACACAATGATATATGTTTATGATATCAATCTATGTTTGTATTTACAGAGTTCACAGATATGTAAAGGATATATAAAAGTCTTTGCAACCAAGATAAATATATAAACAGGCTGTAACTATGCTGAATTTCCTACGGGAATCAATAGAGGCTATTTATGCAGTTTTTAACTATGTGAATGTTTTAACTATACAATAATGATGAAACATGGTAAAAATGTGCAAAGTATGGAAAGCAGTGCAAATAACAGATGTAAATAGTGCAAATAACAGATTTAAATAGTGCAAATAACAGATGTAAATAGTGCAACTAACAGATGTAAATAGTGCAATTATTGTAACAGATAAACACAGTCTATGTCATATAAATGCTTTATTATTTTTTAATTGCAAATTCTCTTCTCTCGTGGATAGTGTTGGGTCTTTTTCTTCTGGTCACGTGCTTTGTACATTAAATTCCACAGCAGGCACCCACAACTGAGACGTGTTGTATTAAACTTTAATTGGTTAGAGGTTCATTTCACACACATCCACCTCATATTACATTCAGAGTACTGAAAGTACTGCTGCTAATTTCATTAAAACCTAAATTACATTACATCTGTGCCCACCAACATTAATAAACACCAACTTCAGACATTAAGAACAGATCATTTCTCTTATTATACACAAGGAATAGTTAATCCAGCATATTTCCAGCTCTGGTTTTGTCTCACAAGCACAATATTGTCCTTCTATAATGCCAACAGATTATGGAATGCACCAATAAAGTGGCTGAGTGCCTTAAAACATTGCCAATTTATCACTTATATACACATACTTCCAAAAAAGGTGTGTAAAAAGGTCGGGAAAGCATGAATTGGTCCGTTTTTTTTTAATTAAAAGTGGAAATTTAGGGAAGCGGAGCAGCATAAAAGTGAGGAGCGTCCTCTGGGTCAGCGCCCGTAGCACGCCTCCCGGTAGGACGTGGCGTTGACGATGCCGAACATGTCCCTCCTGACAAAAGACAGGAAGTTCTCCAGAGGGCAGAGGGGCTGGCCGGCGTGGCGGTCATGTGACCGACAGAAGGCGGTGTGAAACGTCACGTCCTCGCCGTTGTAGAGGATCCTGATGAACAGCCCCCCGCCCTTCCCCTTCGACCTCTCGCCCGTGCTGGAGCTCTTCTTCGTCTGTTTCGGACTCCTCCACAGTTCAAACACCACCCTGGCTGCGAACCGTGGAAAGGAGGCCTCCGTCAGCCCGAGGGCGCTCAGCAGCGGCGAGATGGTGATGTCATGTCCCGAGGCCAGGCTGAAGACCTCCTCCCTCCTGGCGCCCTCCCTGGAAGCGCGCTCCATCTTAGTGGCGGTCTGGTTGAGGTAGGGGTGCATGGCCAAGGTGGCGTATTTGCGGTAAAGCCCGACTCTGCTGCGGTCCAGATCGTCGTCCCGCTGCTGCCGGCGGATCACGGCAAACTGCTCCATCGTCAGACACTTCCCGGCGTTCCCGCCCCCCGCGGAAGCACACGGGAAGGGGAGCCCGTGGCAGAGGTGGCACAGCAGGGAGTCGATGGGGTTGGCGGCCCGCAGGTGGCGCGTGAGCACGCCCACGGTCCGCGCCATGTCGGCGTACGTCTTCTCCAGCTCCCTGTCGGCCACCCTGAGCCGGTACTGCCTCCTCTGCTCCTCCTCCAGGTATCGGTTCCGGGCCGGACAGTCGCACGCCGCGCCGCAGAACAAGGTGCTCCACTGGTGCCGCACGCTCACCCTCCCCCAGTCGAAGTCCGGCAGGAAGCCGTAGAGGAAGGCCAGCCCGCTCTGGACGGTGCGGCTCCGGCTGGTGGTCTCCACCCCCAGCTGGTGGGGCGACCAATCAGAAGGGAGGATGCTGTGGTGCCTGTAGGCCTGGCGGAGGAGCTGCCCGTTGTGGAGGTGCTGCACCACACCTGCGGACAACAGAGGCGGGTCAGGACTGTGCGAGAGCGGGCCGCCTTCACGGGCGTCAGCGGCGGCTCACCTGTCTGGGTGAGCTCCCCCACCTCACAGGAACTGTGGTTTGGGATGCGGGGAACAGAGTTGAGCGGGGCTTCCCATTTAGCGCGCCCCCCCAGCCCCATGTGGCTGATATAGGGGGTCAGCAGAGGGTGGGATGGACTCCTGTGACACAATTTATGGAGAAAATATTCAGGTTGGACTGGAGACAACAAACAACGGCACAGCCACATTAATCAGGCCGCTAAATTAAGTCACTGCGTCATCTTTGATGTTTTATTTGTTACGTCATTCGTCCCAAAGAATAAATGTGCCGGCAGTTCCGCCACTGACCGCCAGGTGTCGCCCCAACACACCGCTGTGGGAGGAAATGTGGGGAAAATGGTGCAATAAAAACACAAATTGCTGCTTCTGGACACACGCACGAGCATAAATACGCACAAACAAAGATGAAGGGATGAGGCAGCCAGAGAGGCAGTCAGTGATTTCATAGATTAGAGACGAATAAAGATCACAATTTAATACAGCAAATCTGCGGGGCCGCGGCTCAGCTCACTCAGATTAAAGGCTTGTGCGCGCACACACGCAGTTTCCATAGTGATAGTGGACAAATTTAAGAACGTGGCAAACACACACACGTTTCCTCCCAAAATACGGAAACCAAGCCACATTTCAGAGCTTCGCACAATGAGCCAACATTTCCTCTCCATCAGGAAACTCTTCCGGCTGCTGGTTGGTCTCCATGTCTGCCGCCCACCCATGGCTCCCGCTGCTCCGTCGTCAGCAGATTAGCTCACCGAGGGGGGAATTTGGGGAAATCTACATTTAATTGGCTGCACTCAGAGACTGGATGAGGACACAAAGAGTCAGACAGACTGGCTATTAGGCTGATTGTTGCTAACTGAAAAATATTGAGTCCAATTACATTAAGAAGGGATTATCATCACTGGATGGGGGGGGGGATTAGCAGGAGGCAGGAAGGGATAGAAAGAGGAGTAATGGGGGGATGGGGGGGGGGGTAAACAGTAAAACTGAGGGAGAGAGTAAACAGACGAATGCAGCAGGATAAAGAGACTGTGGCGGCTGCAGCCAGAAGGAAGGAAACGAGATTCTGCTTGATGGGGAGATCTGAGCTCAACTAACCGCAGACGGAGACAGCGGGTCGGCACTGCTGGTGCCAGCGCACGTGCGCACGCACACGCACGCTCATCCCTGCCTGCGATAATAGGAGTGCACTAATATGGGGCAGCGCGTTCAGACTCAGCAGGCCTGCGAAAACAAACCCTCCCAAACTATAAATAACCCGCAGACCGCGCACGGCCCGGCTGTGGGTCCGCGCGCGGCCCGGCTGTGGGTCCGTGCGCGGCCGGCTGTGGGTCCGCGCGCGGCCCGGCTGTGGGTCCGTGCACGGCGGCGCTCCTGAACCAGACACCTTCAAATTAAATTTCTCTTAATTACCTCCCGCATAAGAGGCTTGTGCGCTGCCCCACTTTCAGCTCAAGTTCAGGGATCAGGGGTTCTGAAAACTCCAATAAGCAGACGGTCAAAGCTCGGCTGCACAGCGGCCTGGGCCGGCGCCAGATTACAGCCCCGCCTCCTCCCTCCAGATGTGCACGGCCACCGGGCGCAACGCCAGCGCGCAGCTGCACAGCCTGACGGGGGCGAGTTTGGGCCGAGCCACCGAGGACTGTGTGAGCCGTCTGCATACAGAGTTAATTCCACGCGTCGGCTTTTCCAACTTCCTGTTGACACGTCTTCCAAAGCCGGCAGAACCGGAGGAAGGAGGAGGAAGGAGGAGGAGGAAGGAGGAGGAGGAAGGAGGAGGAAGGAGGAGGAAGGAGACGCTGGCCGCTGCACCAGGAAGTAAACTGGGCCTGTTTAGCGTTGGAGAACCCTGCAGAACCAGGACGCAGAGCCAAATTCGGTGGTTCTGCAGGAGGTCGACGGCGTTTTCAGGAGTGTTGAAGATGTCGGAACGCCGCCGGGATTCATCGAAACGCGGCGCGTTTACCTGCTGGCGGACAGGGTGCAGTCGATGGCGGGCCGCTTGGTCTTGGGGATGGTGTAGAGGGGGTAGCGGTCGCCGTGGCGGATCATCACCTGCACCGACAGCAGCCGGTAGTCTGCTGGACTGTGACCTGGGGGAGGAGACCTTCATCAGACCTTCATCAGACCTTCATCAGACGGGCTCCATCCTCGATGGGGGAGCGAGCTGTCTCACCCTCCCAGGCCTGCTCGCTGCCGTTGGGGGTGTTGCAGTAGCTGTAAGGGTCCCTGGCAGAGTCGGGGCCGGGGGGGTGGGTTTCTGGGAACACCCTCTTCCGGCTCTTGGCCAGCTCCGCACCTTCCTGGACATCCAGTTGTCTCTCCGTGGAAGCGGTGGGGGTGAGGTTCACTGTGAAGAGAAAGACCTCGGGGTCAGGTGAGGGTTCACAAACACCCCCCCCCCCCCCTCCAAAAAACAAGGCCGATCGTTTCAAGACGTAAAATAAAACCAGACAATGAAAAAAATCCCTCAGCTGGAATTCATCTCCATGTCAACAGCTCCTCACACAAAGTTTCCCCACCGCTGACACAGTTGCCTAGAAACCAGCAACCTGTGAGTCTCTGGGGGGGGGCAACGGTCCAAAGAGAGCAGAGGGCTGGAAGAGCCCTTCACAAATGCACAATTCACAGGAAAAGTGGGTTTTTTCAGCAGCAAACACGGACACAGACGGCAACTATTCCAGGAAAATAACAATTAAAACTCCTCCAGATACATTTATTTGCTTTGGGATATTTGTGTGTGCAGATTCCCAACTGCTAATATATCTGAGATTCACCAGCACTCACTATTAAAACTCCTGCGTGTTTAATTAGGCACCAGGAACATTAAGCCTCATTTACCAAACAGCATCCAGGGATCGGTTCAGGTCCGGACACCTGGACACAAACCTCAGGAGAAAGAAAGAATTCCCGCATGAACTCACCACAGACCAGGAGGAGCAGGAGCAACCGGAGCCGTGCGCTCGCTGCCGAGACCATTTTGAGCCTCGAGGTCCGGCCGCTCACACTGGAGCTCATTCTCTGACACATCGGGTCCACCTCTACCGAGTCTGTGCTGCAAACTTTTGCCGCCTCCCACCCACAGCAACGTGCACGCACACACGTGCACGCCCGTCCGGAGGCCGGAGCATTCAGCCACCGACACAATGAGGCTTTTGTGGGCGCACAGCAGCACCAGCCAAGCCTCCGCGGAGGCTGCAGCAGGTTGGTCCACGGTGACGCGAGAGCGGTTCGGTTCTGAAGCAACTTCAGAGGGTAGAGAACCGCCGGACGCCGGTTCGGCACCGACCCGGTTCAGAGGCGGAGAACCCAGCCAGCCGGCGCCTCTGTGTTTGCACAGCTGTGCCATTCTGAAGGGGACCCGGAAAAGCCCGGAACCGTCACAGCAGCCAGAACCATGCACCAACACAGTCAGCACATAAACACAGGCGCTGTTGCTAGGCAACAAGGCTTGTTCACCGGTGGGTACCTGAGCTGATACCCGAGTGGGTCATTTACGCTGTAGGAACGGTGCAGATGGAACCAGTGGGTCGCGGGCCAGATCCGACTGGTTTTACTGGAATTATGAAGCTTTGTTTTCATGGATGCTGGGAGCAAGCTCAGACGTTACAGGCCCCACCCCGCGTAGAAATGAAGTTTTTCCACTCTGACCCATCGGGCCTGCCCCGGCCGAGGGGACGCGACAGGCAGCAGGAATGTGAGGAATGCAAGAAGGATCTGAGCGGCGCTCCAGAGATCATCTACTGAACTGGCTCTGCTTCTCTCCTGCACCAATCTGGAACTAGTTTCCATTGTGCTGCGGTTTTGGTTCCCTTTCCTGTGTAAACGTCCCCGCTGACGCTTCCGGGACCTCTGACGCCATGTTGCTGCCGTCTGGCTCTTAATCTCCGGGGGAGACGCGCCCCCCCTCGTTTATCACTACCTGTCTCTTATCTCTGCAGGTGGAATTAGAATTCTAGTTCTGACCCCACGACCTGATGGGAGACAAACAGGCTGAGCTGGAAACGCAGCAACAGAAGAACCGAGAGGTAAAGAGGAACAACAGACGCCGCCCATGTTTTAAACATGAGACCTTCATCCATGGTAACGGCTCAAATCCTCCTCCGCTGAATTAATAATGACGGCAGCTTTAAGTACGGCGCCAAGAACAAAGCTTGTTATTTTAGAAGGGCATCAGAGGTCAGCTGGGTCACGGCGCCACGTCGCCGCGGCGACCTTCTCAACCCCGGAGCGTTTCCAGCGGGAGATCGGATGAAAGCGTCGCTTCCTGTGCGCGTTTTCCGTAACCTGCGCGGCGTTTGATGTGAGCCACAGGCTCTGGGGGAAGCACATTCACGGGATCACAACGGACGACTGGTTCGGCTGTTCGAGCTCTTGGAGACGGTTTTCCCTTCAACATAGAGGAGACGTTAGCGCACTCACGGAACTGGAGGCTCAGGCTGACGAAGGCCAGCGTGACCCCCCCCACCAGCAGCAGGAGGAGGAAGCGGTTCCGACCCAGCATCTCGTCAAGTCGTTGGACGCCGTCCTTTTCTATCAGCCATCCTCGCAGCCTGGAAAGGACATGGAGAAACCAGCCATCAGTCAGCGGGTCGGTGTGGGTGGAGCAGGTTGGATACCCTTGGGGGGGCTGTATAACAGGGAGGTGTACGCAGCAGTGCGAGTGCGCGTTCATTCCTGTGGTGTGCGCGCAGCTCTTCCAGCCGGTAAATACACAGCTTGGAGAAGGTGGGAGGGCTGGAAAGAACGCACAAGCACGGAGGACACTCCAGTAAATGCAGCCCTGCAGCAAGCACCCTGTCATTAGGCAGTTTAAAATACTCTCAGTCCGGGGGGGTCGTGCCGAGGATCAACCCGGGGGAACTCCAACGACGTTTTGGGGAAGAAGTGCGCGAGAATGTCCGTCCTGGAAGCGCTGACCTGGAGCTCTGGAACGCGTAAAACTCGGCTTTGTCTCTCCTTTGTGCCTCCAGGCTGCCCTGAGATCTTAGATTTACATGCAAAACGAAGCAAAACTGCCACATTGGAGCGAAGCTTGGAAGGCACAAAGTAGACATTACTAACCACGACTCGGCTAGTTAACTCAAGGCTAGTGGGCTAATCAGCTAGCTAATTACCCTAAGATTAACATGCGAGAACACAAAGCTGGGTTGATTATTCGGTGGTGGGAAGGTGAACGCATACTTCCAGTCACTGAACTCGGGGAGTAACGATGATGTGTAACGTAGCTTTGTGGAACTACCACTCCATGAAATTTAAATGCCCCCCTTTTCCGGCTGGAGACCACCGCCGCCGGCGCAGAGTTCTGGACACACGCACGTCAGTCCCGGTCCTATTTGTGGTTTCTTACCCGCAACAGGTCCGAGTGTGAGAGCCGCAGAACCAGAGAGACACTTGAATCCAGCGCTCCGACTTTGGCTGCACCGACTGTGGACAAAAGCAGGATCGCGCCGCAGAACGTCCGCGAGTTGGACGCGACGCGCAGCGACGTTTCCGGTTGGTGCCTTCAAAATAAAAGCGATTGGCGGCACTGCCACGACGAGAGAAGCCCCCGACTGCAGCATGCTGCTTTGTTTAAGAATTAAGGGTGAATGGTGGCATGTAACCATAATAAAGCTAGTTTTTTAAGTATAAACCTGAAAATTATTTGAACATCAGTGCAGCTCAGTGAGGTCTAGAAGTTGCTTGCTGAGATGAATGTGTAGCTGCATCACAATCGTGTGTTCGCCTTTATTTTTAAAGTTCAGCGCCGTTGTTGCTGCGGGTTTGTGGGGGGATCCGAGTCCGCTCAGCTGATCCAACACTCCCGACCTCGCTGCTCCATCTACTGGACCGGCCACAGAAACGCACGTCGCAATTCTGCAAACATCCCTCTGAACATCTACGTCCTCGTGCTTGGTGGGCACTGCACGCCGCGTTGCGTAACATCGATTTAGTTGGTGCGTTTAGAAACTTGAACTATTCCAAAGGCGATCAAAATAATTATTATGGGAAATTGTTCGTACGTGCTGTATTTTCCCGGCCTACAGTGACGGTGGAACTTTAAATGAAACAGTGGAACTCTAAAATGTCAATTATTTGGGTGTTGCGTAAGATTCTGGTTGCTTTGTGGGCGTTTAGCCACCCCTGGTCATTATTCCATGGATTTACATGGGAAAAGAGCGGCATAAATTGCATCGCCTGGTTTTCCATGACTGCAGAGTCCTGCTGTGCAGAAGTCTGGTGTTGCTGTTAATGAGTGTCATCCTGCTGCTGCACACACACACACACCCCCCCCCACCCCCCTTCCCCTCCCTGCTCACACAGTGAGAAAACTGCAGAGTTTACACCTGATTTAGCCTCAAACAGAGAACATGCAGAGGAAATTCAAGTTCCTTCAACAGTGTCAGTAAAACACCCACAAGGTGGAGGTCTATGACAAATGCTTACAAAGTGCTTTTTATGGGTGATGGTGAGGCATAACCAGTTAACCAGTTAACCAGTGCTGCGGTCAGCCCTTCGTTATGGGAAGAGAGGTAGAGAACGTCTCTAGAAGAAATCCACCTCCGCCATTCGGTCCAATCTTGGAAAGAGTGAAGTTGCCACAGAAGCCTCCCTGATGAGGTTAATACCCCGCTGGTCTCCAAACCAACCCCGCCGCGTCCATACTCGCTGTCGGCTTATCTGACTGGTAACACGGGGAAGGAACCTCAAGAAAATGGGCCCAAAGTGAAGCTAGGAGCCAGTCGGGTAACTGGGACTCCCGGAGGGGTGTGTGTGTGTGTGTGTGTGGGGGGGGGGGGGGGGGGGTGATCAAAGGTCTGTTGAGTTTGTTGAGGGAAGTGGGTTAACTGATTAACCTCAGTGATGACGTGGCGTCGCCTTCAAACGCCATCAAAAACATTATTATTCCTTCAAGTTAAGGGTCATTTCAGGCGGTGCGCCTCGTGTTTTTGGGCGTATGAAGGTGCTTCACTGACTTCCTGTTAGCAGGGGTGAAGATGTTTCATTTGGGGATTAAAGGTCTTAGAATGGAAGGTCATGATGGGGTTTACAGGTCTCTGCTGCAGTAATCTCTGAGGGCACGCCGGTCACATGAGCGAGGCTGCCGAACGTGCTACCACTTAGCCTCAGCACTCTGACAGGAGTCATGGGACGGGGATGAGGTGGATGATTGTGGTCTGTCTGTCTGTCTGTCTGTCTGTCTGTCTGTTCTTGTACATGCAGTGTAAAAGGACCAAAATATGCATTCTACTAGCAGACTGAGGGAGCTTTAGGGAGGCGAGGACATCTTGGCTGAACCTCAGATCTTAAAGGGACTGCTTGAGTATTTTTAATGTTGAAGCTAAAATTAGGGGTGAGGTTAGGGTGAGGTTAGGGTGAGGTTAGGGTGAGGTTAAGGGTTAGGGTTAGGTTGATGGGATGATTACGGTTTGTGTTACGGTTTTGTTTGACAGACAACATCAGTTCTATATTTACGTTAGCACTGAAGATAATCTTATTTCCAAAAAAGGAAAACCATCTTGCACAAGTGTGGTGAAAAGCCATAAACTATATGCAAACGTGACTTATAAACATGTACAAACATGGAACCATTCAGCTTTTACGCACGTGCAAGTCACAATAAACATGAACACACACATATACGCCTTCTCTGAACCACAATGTCCCCCAGAAATAACCGTCAACTTTGGTCAAACGTGGCTTTCCATGTTTTTCGTGACCTCAGCTCTTAAAGCCAAAGCAAACAGCAAACATCCAAACTAAAAACACAGCAAGGTCACGAGCACCGAACCTGTGGGTCACGCAGTCATGAGGAAACCATGTCAATTCAGCCGTCCAAATCATTTTACTGCAATCTAAAATTCAAAGCAATAATCAGCTGTCCAAGCATTCCAGCACACACAGAAATCTCTGCATTCCCTCTAGCAGTCAGTCAGCAAGAGCATGATTACATGACAATCTCTGGCACATGATCTGGGGCTGGGCAGACTACGCCTGTAATTATAAAATTAAGAAGCGTATGGTTTTTTTCTTTATGCAGATCCTCAGTTTCTGTCTTTCACATCTATCTTCCTCTCCAAGTCCAGTGTGGACTACAGTGTGTGCACAATACAAGCGTGTGAACATTTAGGACCAGGGCGAGGCTGCCCTGCACTCTGCTGCATATCTGCCCAACTTATTAGTTATGTAAAATCAGATGCAAGTAGAAGCAGGATAATCAAGGATTAAAAGGATTATTACAAGATGGGGCCTGCGCTAATCTGCATCCCTGATTTTACATGTAATAATACAAAACTGCAATGCTGGATTAAGGTGGCTGTAAGATAAAATATGTTATATCTTAATGCATTTAGAAATGTAGGGTGGCGGTTTCAACGAATCTCAATTGGCCTAAAAAATCAATCAAAGTCCTCTTTTTTGTCATTGTCTACTGCGGCAGTTGAACAGAATCCTAATTTTTCAACGTACAGCCTAAATGTAAACAGTATTGAAGCCAGTAGATCACGAAAAACCCTGATGGAGAGCAGATTTCTGTCGGTTTCAGTGTTGGAAACTAAAAATTTCCTGTTCACCGAGAGCCTGGGACTGTCACGTGACAGAGGCGGGCCCTAAGGACGCCACCAGCCAATCAGCGATCACTAGAAGCTCTGCCACCAGCCAATCAGCGATCACTAGAAGCTGCCACCAGCCAATCAGCGACCACTCGGGGCTCTGGTTCTCGTCACGACGATAAACATTAGGATCCGACCCGGGAGACTCTCAGAGGACCGCGCACGGCAACGGCAGCCCCGGCCTGGCTTTAGTCACGTTTATTGCAAGAAATGAGTTGTACGCCATTGTTGAATGTATGCATGTTATGGCGACGCTTTCGACAGAAGGAACCGTAAAGCTCTTTCTCTGACAACGACCTTTCTTACCCTCTAGCTTCGTAAGCTAGCCGAGTTAGCTCTTACGTATCCTCGCCTCCACGCAGCTGACCTCGGCTACAACAGAGGTACCGAGCGCTGCTCGCTCGCTAGCTCGGGAGCCTTTTCCCTTTGGTGTTTTTCCTTTTTTTGACGTCGTGTCTCATTGTCCCAGTGTGGTGCCCCGCGGACGCTTCCCGAATATGAGACATCATGAGTAAAAGAGACACTATGGTTCATCTGTTAGCCGGAGGGTGAGTTATACCTAATGTCATCTTACGTAGAGGTAAGGAAGTTAGCAGAATGCTAACAGTTGTGGCTAGCTAGTATGGGATCAAGTTGAGTGTGTTTATTCCCTTTTGGGATCTGGTTGGTAAATGAATCTCGGTGTGGGAAGGAATGCCAGTTACGGCTAACTTATTTAGACAACGGGTGTGGGACCGACCAAAGCTGCAGCTTTGGGGCGGGCATGCACCACAACAACCGTGTAGCCGAGCACCTCCGTACCGCCTTTAATATCCACCGTTGGCTGCACCCACGCACGTTTGCACCGTCCGGTGCGGGTGCACGGGCCAGATCGGCCTGGCCTGTGGCATTATTCCTTGACAAAGAATTGAGGGACACCAACAGTTGACACAGAAATCAGTGTTTCCCAATGAGCTCCGGGACTGATGCAACACCCAGAACGTGATCTGGGATCTGCCGGGATCTTTCACGCCGGTGTGTGTGTTCTTTCAGTGAGATTAGCCACGTGGCTTTTTATTGGAATTTTTAGAAAGATTGTTTTCATGATTCGGTTGCACGGAAATGGAATGCGGTCCTATTTCTTGCAACATTCGGGTTGTCTTGGTGCGTGTCTGCATGCGTGAGCACATATTCACTATTGTTCAGGGACAAACACGCAGTTCCACAGTGGCCACCTCTTATCTGTCACCTGTGTGGTGCCAACAGCTGCCCTACTCATGGCTTTACTAATGCACAGGTATTTGTGGTCATTGTAGCATTCTCATTTTTCAACCTATGGAACAATGCATAGATCCGTGTCTCTGGAATGTGCTGAGGTGCTGAACGGACACAAAGCATTCCTGACCGGCTATTTACTCTGCATCTGCATCATGCCAGGGATTGTTAACATTCCCCAAACTGCATCATTGGCACTTCCTTATCGTGCTTGTTGCCAGCAGGACCGTATGTTCTGTTCTCTGGCATCTTGGTTGCTGCGTCACCATTAACGTCTCCTCCTCTTGCCTTCCTGCCAGATGTGGAGGGACAGTCGGAGCCATATTGACTTGTCCGCTGGAGGTGGTGAAGACACGTCTGCAGTCATCTTCCCTCAGCTTCTACGTGTCCGGGGTTCATCTCAGCACCGTCAACGGCACCAGCGTGGCCCGCATGTCTCCACCCGGTCCCCTGCACTTCCTCAAGTGGGTCTTTGTTGCAGTAATATAGATTTCCATCTCAAAAAACACAAGTATACAGCCATGACTAAGTAACACTCTTTATTCCAAACCTTCTCAGTAACATCTATAACCAGCATCCACAAATATTGGACATCAATATTAGGACACGACACGGTGTTTACAAGAGTAGCACTTTGGTTAAAACACTCCAAACAATACACAAGTGTGGTGTTCTGCCTCCCCGATGGCATCAACGGTGCACAAACGGGGGGGTGATGTACATTATCTAACTCCAGTCATGCCTCGGGGTCAGGGGTCAGGGTTCATTCTAAATCTCTGTGTCCTTTCTGGCGTCTTGTGTGTCGTCCACAGGTTAATACTGGAGAAGGAGGGACCTCGTTCTCTCTTCAGAGGCTTGGGACCAAATTTGATCGGTGTAGCACCTTCCAGGTGAGCACATCCCATCACGCTTCCGGGGACGAGAACAGACGCACCACTTGTTTGTTTTAATCCGTAGCATTTTTATCTCGTTTAAAGATATTAGCAGTAACGCCCAGGCCTGAGGTCATGTGGTGTGTTACAAGGGACGGTGTTGTTCTGTAAACACCACAGGACTTGTTCAGGTAACTGGGTGACCCAGAAGGGTTGAAGGCTCCAGGTTGTTTAGATTCCACTCAGCTGTGTAACCTCCTCAGCTCCCTGCTCATCACAACATGGCAACAGCAGCAGCTTCAGGAGAAAAGGTCCTTTCATACCTTGTAAATCCCATTACAGGCTTCGCTGTTTGTGCCGCTACGTTTACGCGCCACCATCATTATTGCCTGTCATTTTTGGAGGGAGCCGGGGGCTAATGGCTGTGAGCTGTGCCTAATGTTCCGTCTAACTGGTGGCAGTGCTGAGCAGGTGTGGAGTGTTTTGTTAGGCTCTTAGACCAGCCAGAGCTGAATGAAGAGGAAGGCAAGGCAGTCACTGGACGTGGACACAGACGCGCGTGCATTCATTTAAATCGTGTCTTATTAATGAATGAATTTAAACGGAGTGTTTGGAGACGCGTTTTCTTGCTCTCGTAGCTTCAAAACATTGAATTAGTTTTGAAAGTTAACACCTGCGGGGTGGGGAGGTACTCCGGATACGCAAATATACGCGCTAACGTGTGGAAAAAAAGCGACTTTTTGCATCATATCTCGTCTTTAACGGTCTCTGCAGACGTGTCTAAAACGTAACCTTCCTTTTCTGTCCCCCCCGCCACAAAGAGCCATCTACTTTGCTGCTTACTCCACCGCCAAAGAGAAGCTCAACGGTGTGCTGGAACCTGACTCCACACAGGTACACATGGTGTCGGCTGGAATGGCAGGTAACTACCGTCCATCAGCACCATGTTTACGCCTTCACCTGTTGAGCGGGGATCCCTCTCGTGCTGGGGGGTGGACCCACTCTTGGGTCACCAGACCAGCGGGGCTGATTGAACATAAAGGGTGGATTCTTCTGGTGTCTCCTCGTCTCCCTGTGCTTTGCTGGAACTGGTGGAGTTGAACTTTAGCGCTAAGACTCAGGCACAACCTTCGTTTTACCCCAATTTGTGTCTCAACGTAGCTCAGCCGTCTTTAACCCCAACCCGGTCCCCTGCTCTAATATTGCAGCACCACCACATGCGTCTGTGGGTTCATGTGTAAATATACCGTGACTGATTCCACCATTTTAAGCACACCCCAACCACGCAGGGCTATCAAGGTGTGCATTATGTTCTGCAGACTGACGGGGTGGTGAACCGGCCCCCATGTTGGACACGGTGACCACAGCACAGCTCGGCATCAGCTGCTGCCGCGGCTAAAACGGCTCCTTGCCCCCCCCCACCCCCGCGCTGATGCTGGCTAAACTTTGCTCCCACTTGCGTAACACAGCCCTGAACTGGATGTGATATGTCTGATTGTCATTTCTTTGTGCATCAGGGGTTTCTGAATTGATCAAACTCCAGCTTTTTCTGTCCCTCCTGCTGTTTTGGTGGAGGATGGTGGGGAGATGGTGGGTTACACCCGCGGGGATGGGGAGTTTATTGGTTGCATGCTGGTCACATTGCTACACACAAGCCTGTGTCTGTTTTAGGCTTTAACTCTACCGTAGCTCTCCTCTCGCAAGGCCATGAGACCCCCCCACCACCAGGGGTCTCTAGCTGCATCTGTGAGGAGTTACTTGGGTCTGCGTGAGTACTCATCACAGATCTGTGCTTCCTTTTTGTTTCTGGTTCTTATATTTCTGTCTGTGTGCACCGCTCCCTCGTCTTGTAGGTAATTTCATGAAGAGGTTTTTAACTCTTAACTGCATGACATTTACGCCATTCAGTTTCCATCCTGCTAGCACGCATCGTCTACAGAGATTAGCTCTCAGTTACTCTGCTTTCTCTGTGTCTACACGAAGAGTTAAAGCTAGTTCACCCCAATGAAATCAGCCTGTAAGATGTACTCAGTGCTTTTTAGAGTTTTAATGTGTTGGTGGGATTTAGTACCACAGCAACTTGCTAAAGCTGTTCCTGGATGTTGGACGCGATTTAATCCTGGAGGCCGTCTTTCCCTCCACAGGTTTCACAGCCATCACGACCACCAACCCCATATGGCTCATAAAGACCCGCCTCCAGCTGGATGCCAGGTGACCTGACGTGTTATCGGTCCCGTTAATCTCAACTCCAGCGACAAACCAAGTTGTTTACGTCGTTTCTCTCGTCCCAAGGAATCGAGGCGAGCGACGGATGAGCGCGCTTGATTGCATGCGCCGGGTTTATCGGCGGGAGGGCCTGCGCGGGTTCTACAGGGGGATGTCGGCGTCCTACGCCGGCATCTCAGAGACTGTCATTCACTTTGTCATCTACGAAAGCATCAAACGGCGCCTGCTGGAGGCCAAGATGCCGCAGAACATGGAGGAGGAGGAGGAGGTGCCCAAAGTCGCGTCGGACTTCGTAGGGATGATGCTCGCTGCTGCCACCTCCAAGACCTGCGCCACAACGGTTGCTTATCCACACGGTGAGCGCACCTAATGTAGCGCATTTATGCTAGGTGGCTACTCTTCCTTAACCTTTGGCTTTCGACCTTGCAGAAGTAATCCGAACCAGGTTACGTGAGGAGGGGACCAAGTACAAGTCCTTCTTCCAGACTCTAAGAACAGTGCCCAAAGAGGAGGGCTACGCAGCCCTGTACCGTGGTCTGACCACGCACCTGGTGCGACAGATCCCCAACACTGCCATCACCATGTGCACCTACGAGCTGGTGGTCTATCTACTGAGTGGTTAACGCGTCCCCGCCCTGACTGCACACGTAACCCTTCCCTTGTTCGGAGACCAGCACAAGAAACGGCTGCGCGCCAGCGGGCGACCCTTCTGTCCAGAAGACATCAGACAGGAAGGCAGATTTGTTTTCCAGTCAAAGGATCTGGCAGAGAAAGGAGGTTTCGCAGGAGTCGGGTTTATTAGTGGTTATTTTAATTCCATCCTCTTCTCTCCTAGGTTATATGTGTGTTTTATCTGGTAGCTCAGACAACACAGATTCCAGTGTTTGCTGCCTCTAACAAAACTAATGAAAGAAAACGGTGAATCCAGTCTTTGTTGACCTTTGGAGCGTCTTGTTAGCATGATCTCAGAACCACGGTGGAGTCCTGGTTCAGGTAGGACAAATGGGAAGAATGTGAGCGGACGTATGGGGACGTGCCTTTTTGTGACACTGTGACGCTGATGAAAACGCACAATGGCTGCAGGCGTGTTGGAGCGAGCCACGCGGGGCGGATTCCCCTCGGTCCGATCCCAATCCTGCTGGCTCAGTACGAGTCTACATACTGAATTCCATTGCACTTTAACCATGTGTGGGAGAGGGTGAGGTTGGACTGAGCGTAACTAAACCGTAAAGTATAGCGAAGAGTAACGTGACTAAAAACCAAAAAGTCTAACACTGAATCAGTTTGAGGATTAAAAGTATAGATGATCCAGTTGGATGTATAGAAAAACTCAGTGTGAGATAATGCTCATAGTTGGGGGCGTTCCTCCTTCGTGGCTTCTCTTAAATTCCAGACTGAGGGTGAGGAAAGTCCTCTCAGTTTTTTAATCTGGATCCTTTTATAGTTGAGCCAGTGTGTGAAGAACCGCCTGGAACATGTTCCTAGGTGCACACCAGTATAACGACAGACCCTTCCCTTGGTTTCCTCCTGTTGTTTTCACGTCAAACTGTGTTTTAGCCTTTTAAAAATGCCGTGAGACTGTTTGTAACCGGGGTGTTGCCCCCCCCCCCTTTACAAACTTCTCTGTCCTGGTGCAGATGTTAAAGACTTGACCGCCGTTGGTGTCGTCATCTTGTTTACCCTGGGAAACGCTAACGTCACACAGCAGACGATAACCAGCCTGTGCCCCCCCCCCCCCCGGCCTTTCCCAATGCTCTACCTTATCACGCTGCTCTTACAGCACCGGCCCACTCTTGAGCGGTCAGCCCGGAGCGTCTGAGCACGCACTCCCAGGATATGCAATTGCAGCTCAGTTTCCCTGGATGATCGAATGACCCTTTGACCTTCCGGTCACATGCATTCCCCCCCCCTGCATCTTTTCCGCCCACCTCGTTGCGGCGTCTGCCAGTAAATGTGTTCGCTTGGATAAATGATCGTCGTCATTCATGGCATCTGGAGCGTCAAGAGACAGCTATGCATTCAGAAGAACAGTGTTTTTAATCCTGCATAACCTGTTGCCTTCTCCCAACGCCCGTTTCGTCGCGTCAGACCTTCCTGTAAGACGCTGCTTTCTCTTTATTCCTGTTTTTGTATGACAACAATAAAATGGACAGAGTGCAAATAAGGAGTTTCCTAAATCCATGAGTCTGAGGACCTGAACACTAGATCAAGCACAGTAATAGATTACACGCTGCTGATCAGTCGTTTGAGGAAATGTGACGTGTGGATTTTGTGGCCACAAGGTGGAGCTGTTGGTCCACATTCACAGCTGCTGGAGGCCTCCGACAGCCCATAACCACCCCGTCATGGAAAGAAAGACACGTGACGTTTAAGGTTTGCCTTATAAACTCGTGTGGTGTGAAATGAGTGATGACAAGAAAAAAGTTCCCCAAATCATTCATTCTCTGGCCTCCCGAGTCAGACGCAATTTATTTTGTGTCAGTCTGAAAGGGAGGAATGTGCTCCCCAAACAGTCTGTGCAGCCTGCCAGCAGCACCGCTCTGCTGGAGTAATACAAACGGGCCTGCAGTGCTGCTCCAGCTCCACTCTTAATGAGCACAGGGGACAGTTGCACAGCGAGGGGACGATCAGCCTGTGAGGAGAGAGAGGAAACGTTGCTCCTCTGCTGTCTGACAGGGATTTGCACCCCGGTTTAATCCTGAATAAAGGCAGTTTTAAGTCTTTCCACAAGAATGTTTGCATCTGTCGCGTCTTCAGACCTCTGCAGCCATTTCGCACGACCCCTTTAGCTCCCAAAGGGTCTGGGCTGACCCGACTTTGCGTCTTGTCTCCCGTCATCACGCGGTCCAGTCAGCTGGAGGCCCCACGACTGCCTCCAGGCGTGCGTGAGCGTGTGAAGGTCTAAGGTCCTGCACAGGGACATGTGTGCAGCTTTTCCTGTCTAAACACGCATGAGAAAGGATCCAGCATCCCTCTGGGGGCGGAGGAGAAATGGTTCGAATCCTAAACCAGGAGGACACCCGACGGTGGCTCGGGTGAGCTGAGGGACGGAGAGCGAAGGCCAGTCCCAGCCAAGTCCCCTCTGAGGGGAAGGAGAGCTCGTGGGAATCCAGACGCATTGTTTGACTCGTCCTTCAATAATGAGGGGCTCCACATCACTTATGGAGGAGAGAAAGTGTGTGTGTGTGTGTGTTTGGGAGGAGATGGAGTGAAAAAGATGCTTATTCAGAACTGTTTTTATCAACTTCTAGCAGCTCGGAACTCTGAAGTCAGCAGTGAAAAGCCAGCTGATGACACACACTCACACACACACAGAGCACGAGTTCGGTGAGTCAGGCTCCGCTCAAACTGACTCGGAAATCAACTTTCTGACTTCATGAATAACAAGTAACAGGAGGAATACTTAGACGGGCTCCTGCATAGTTTAGCGGCACAAACAGATCATGAAACCTCGATTTTACTTTGGTGATTAAACGGTAAAAAGGCCGTCCTGCGGACGTGCCCGTTGCACGGATGAATCCTCTTCAGTCTGTGAATAAGGGGCTAAACCAAACATTTCTTTCCAGGATTGATTTAATCATGTAATGTAGAACGACCAAATAGATCCAGTAAAATTGATGTTCTGTTCCCTCGCGATGGCCCAGCCGGGAGAATCAGCCATATTTCACACTGACAAGGACGTAAAGCCTGTTTTGTCATGGCCATCATCTTCAATTGTCCCTGGTTCCATTTGAAATTGATTTGAGGCCAGCAGCTCGGGGAGTCAGTGGTCTAGTTTTTATAGAGCACAATCTCATCCAGGCCTGGGTGACATATCTACTCACACATATCAAGGTGAGATACAAATAAATACATCTGACAACTGGGGTATGTGTTCACAACAAGGTGATTATTTATAGATCCACCAATCTGTTTGCCCGGTCCACAGACATAAGATCCAGCCCTTAAACACTTTTTAGAGCATGCTAAACCGCAGCAGTAACAAGGATATTTCCCTAAACGCCACCGGGATGGAAACATTCGCCAATTTAATTTAGAAAAATGATACCTCACTGTTAACTTTAAGGAAATAAGGACAAGAAAATCAACATAAATTCAAAAGCAGCTGGCTAATTATCGTGGAGTCAAGTTATCTATTAAGTAAGACTTTATCCGGAAGTAGCTGAGGCACTTTCAAAATAAGAACGTTAGCTTTAGCCACATTTAGGTCACAAAACAAGCCGATACGCGCAAGTGAGTGCGTTTCAACAATTTAAGATCACTTTGAGCCTGCCTCACAAGTATTTACATTATATAACACAAACACAGGACGTTAAAAACGTGGGAAATGTTTTCCTCCGTAACCGGAAGTGCGTTAGCTATCATGTCTGGCTTGACGGCGGTCACCTTGTGTTGATCCCAAACAAGCGACCAATCAGCGGCCGTCAGGGACACATGAACGGCGATAATATCCAAGAAACTGGCTGCTGGGAGCAGGAACAAAGGAAGCCACCCGTGGTGCGAGGAGCCCCGCGCACGCCGACAGGACCCTGCTCGAGTCCGGCTCCGGACGCGTTGACGACCCCCCCCCCCCTCTGGTGTCCGCCCGGCGGGCTGCTTTTGTTGCGGGAGGAGGAAACTTACCGTCGTGCGAGCCTCGTCCGGGCCGCTTTTCTCGGTCGACAACTTGCAGAGGAGTCGCTGTTTGTGAGGTAACGCGCGGTTCATGTTTCTGCACGCACGCGCGCGCGCGCGCACGCACACGCCAAACAGCACTTTTATGAGGAAGACTGTCATGTTTTATGCCTTTTATCGCGACAGCTGTTTTCAACTTTGTGTTTATTTTCTGATTCCTCAGTTTGAGTTCTTATTGATTTCAAATCAATTTTCTGCTTTTTGTCTGGTTGGCAAGTGGAAGCACAACAAAGAGCCGCCGTGTACTTTCCAAGCACATGGAAACCGGTAGAATGTTTAAATCCCTAAGAAGCGTGCGAAAAGTTTTCTCTCCAGTTAATGCGTGCGCGTTAAACGCGTGCGTCTCCACACCCAGCCGAATGGCCTCCTGTGTTTCTGTGCCAGCCAGATGTGTTCTGCTTGCTCTGCATTTTCTCCTGAAAGGCTTGAGGAAGTCGGCTTCTCTCACCTCCATTTTAAGCTGATTGCGCGTGTTTGGGAACCAGCCAGGTGCAGGAAGCTCCGAGAGCCATAAAAACCCACCGTCGGACTCCCCTCACTGCTCCTTCCATGCAGACTGTATATGTCATTCACAGGCTCAATGGTTCGCCGGCACCATCTGCCCCCCCCCCCCCCCCTGGGCTTTGGCAGCCTACAACCTGGTCTGTTGTTGGGGGAGAGGTGTGTGGGTGGACGGCAGATGGTGAGACGGAGATCATAAGGCTGGGATCTTTTGGGTCGCCTATGTTGGTGCAATAAAGCAACCCCCCCCCCCCCCCCCCCGAAGCGTTCAAGCCCGCTTGAATGAAACGGTTTGTTTGTTTAATCCCCTCGCTGGTGATCATGTGCCCCCCCCCAGGAGCTCTGTTGACCTCTACGCTCCCTATTACATCGTCTGGCTCTGACCTCACGGCATCACTTCACCTGTGTGTGATTCAGCTGAGACGATTTCCCATTTTCCCATCGAATGTTGTTTATCGGATTCTTTTCCGAGCCGCTCAGAATGTCGACGTTCCCGACGGTGGCGTGCCGGGAGGCGGAGCGCCCGGTTCTCCGGAGCTGCTAAAGTGTAGCATCTAAGATGAGCTAAAGCGCCTCTCCTGGGAGATGATTCCACCCACACGTTTCTATACTGGGACGCCCAAACTCTGCCCGGCGCTCTGCGGCTTCCTTCAAACGCCATTGAATGGAAACTATTTTTATTCCCGATTTCACAGGACGCCAGTTAAGAGGGAGGGGCAGCGATCCAGCGGATCTCGCCGGATTTAATTGGCCGTCTGATCTGAAGGCGAGGTGATTTATGACCTGGGGAAAGTAAAAAGGAAGCTGCCTTCCTGGAAAAACTTGTTGATGAGCGACTGTTGAGCGTGTTGTCACGGGGGGGGGGGGGGATCCTTTCACCATGCTACATACGGACACGCTGGTGACTGGCGTCCGTGACTGAGTTTCCTTTGGTGCTGGTCCCAGTTCTCCCCACAGTGAGACTGTTGTTCCCCGTTGGTTTTCCCAGTTTTGGGATTTTTGGTTCAGAGTAATGGTGAACTGTGGAGCTGTTGCCGTGTCACTGGGATGGGCGGCTCTTTTCTGCTGCCTCTCTTCCAGGGCTCAGGTGGTCCAGCGTAGCTAAGCGAAGACGCTGTCCTGAACCCTCCCGTTCAGATCAGCCCGAACTCGAAGGTGTTGGTGGTGACGAGCAGGAGGAAACGGGAGGCGGTGAGCGAGGGGTTTGGGAGGCCGGCTAACGGCTAAAACTGGGATCTGTTAGCCGGGCAGGTGTCGGGAGAGCTCATCTGGTGGGGAAGTTTCCCGGAGCAGCTCCAGCGATACGAGGCGGGTGGTGAACGAGGGCGTCCTCACACACTCGTTCGCCAACTTCACATCACGACGTTCGTAAAACCGCGCGACAAGAATAAGACTGAGGTGTCGGAGCGCGTTAACGATGCAGCGGGATGTGAAGGAGGGAAAATAACCGACATATGTTACCATAGCTACGGCATCATTTGCCTGGATGTTGTCTTGGATGTGGGTTACAAGGATTTATTTAACATAATAATAATAATAATAATAATAATAATAATACAGTGTTACTGTCACCAACCCCAGTCTTCCTACACTGGGAAAATGCTCCACTTGTTCATTTGTGTGATTTAAAGGCCTCTTTTGCGTTGTTACTCATTATTTATCCGTCTTCTCCGCAGCTTCCAACCCTCTCCTGACCCGGCCCCCCCTCACCTGGATGGACTAAGAGGTGAGTTCGGATCTCAGAACCACTGCAGCCTCGTGTTCAGAAGAAATGGGGCTGGTTAGTCTAGGTTATGACACATTTAATCATTATTTAACCGTTTTTTGCTCTGCCCAGACGATCTTTTCTCTCTTTCTTTTGCTTAAAGTTTCAGTTTTGAGGCTAAAAAGAATCCCGAACAGATCAGAGAATTGTGGGGAAAAATTGTTTTTTCCATGATAGTGCGACGCTAATGCAAAGCTATGTGCTGCACGCCGATCAGCTCGTGTCCTTACGGGCGCCATCCTGTGCGTTATGAATGTGCTCGGTGTGTGTTTGCGTACAGTGAGCGGCCGGCGCTAATGCGCTAATGTGCTAATGTGTGCGTTATTCATCATTAAAACTCCTCAGTGGAAGAATGCAGGCAGACAGGAATCCTATTGTGCTTCTGCTGGGGGGGGGCGCAGCGAGAGGAGGGCTCCCAGGAGGGAAAGCTGAGACACGGATGCATGGATGTATAGGTACAGAGTGGGGGTTGGGGCGGAGAATCTGGATCACTGAGCATCGACCAGGACTTTCAGGGCAACCACTGGTGTTTTTACTGGGACACATTAAGGCCCAAGTTAGAGGCAATAATCCAACATTTGCCTCAAAATCAATGCAGCATTTATCTCGCTATTTAGCCTAAAGGGCATTCCTGACCTCTGACCTTCCGGGCGGATGTGTCCAGGTGTTGTATTCCAATGCAGCAGTGCACGCTTGTGTCTGTAGTATTCCATAGGAAGCCATGTTCCTCCCCATTCCCACATCTGTAATCTGCTCAGTGATGGGCTGGATTGGCAGGTTTGACTGATGCCCCTGTGGTTAATGACCACAGTAACAGGTCAGAATATATGACCCCGTCTATATGACCCCGTCGATATGACCCCGTCTATATGACCCCTATACAGGAGGAAGGGAGGGAAGAAAGAGGATACACGCTCAGGAAGCCTGACCAGAACCAAATCGTTAGAATTCCAGACTGATCCTTGTTTCATATATTTCATGATCATTTAAATGTAAACACACACACACACACACCCACCCCCCAGGGCTGTGCAGCCACACGTCGTCCTAGGTAAGACTTTAAATGTCCCGCCCCTCCCCGGCCGTCGGATCCACCTCCCGTTTGTTCCGAAAGGCTCAACGATCCTTTTCAAGTTGCTCCTGCGTGAAATTGCACAAAACTGCGTCTGGATTATCGGGAAAAGTGGGTCAGTGTTTCTGGAAGGAGGACGGCGTGGTCGCGTCTCATGCTGGGGGGGGGGGGGGGCCTCAGACATCACCTGTAACTCCGAACTGGGATTAAGCAACAAACTAAAACACCAGTAGAAACTTCGATGAACTCGGTGCAGCAGGTTGGCTGGTTTCTTACCGGCTGCTGAAATAAGTTACTGCTGTCCGTCTGTGTTAAATTCCTTATTACCAGATATTTACCAGGAATAAACCTGAATAGTGTCGATTAATAAGTGCTCCCGTCATCACTGGGAGACTGAATGTTCCCTCCAGTCAATAAAATCCCAGCTATGTGTGGAAAAGGAATTATGTGGCGTGCCTTTCTAATTTTAATCGTCTCGATATAACCGTGTGGAATTGAGTCATCTGTCCGTGCACGGCTGTGCACGACCGAGCAGGGCGAGCCCGTGTCAGGCTGGAGAATCGGCGCCGGAATATTCAGGCCGTTGGTCTCGGCCTAAAAAAGGAAAAATAGATGAATTGGGTGAGGCGAAAATACAGTTTAGTTAGTGTGTGTGTGTGTGTGTGTGTGTGTGTGTGTGGTGTGTGTGTGTGTGTGTGTGTGTGTGTGTGTGTGTGTGTGTGTGTGGTGTGTGTGTGTGTGTGTGTGTGTGTGTGTGTGTATAAATTGGTTTTCTAAAGGTCTGCTAAAAGTGATGAGAAATGTACCCTTCATTTCTCCTTCTGTGGCCCCCTCCTGCCTGCGGTTCTGGGGGGGGGGCCACAGGGTTTTGGGCTTCTGTTCTGGCACACCGTGATGCAGCCACGTGCACGCCGTGGAGCAGCCACGTGCACGTGACGTCGTCCATCTGCATTTCTGTTCCTGATGGAAATGTTTCCTCAGTAATTAACGTGTGCTTGTTTTCAGGAGCCCCCCCACGGTTGAAGACGTGGTGCCTCCCTCTCGACTCGCCCCCCCACCCCCCCGTGTTGGTGACACCGTGCCCATGAGGTAACGTCAGGACCCGCCCCCTCACTGCTGCCCTCGGTCCACCCCCCCACCCCCACCCTCCCCCCCCCCCCAACCATGGGCCAGAAGATCTCTGGCAGCATCAAATCGGTGGATGTGCGAGGGGAGCCTTCCTACCGGCCCCTGCGCCGGGAACTCCGGGGCCCGGACTTCTGCCGCCCCCCGAGGTTGGACCTGCTGTTGGATATGCCCTCGGCCGGTCCGGACTCGCAGCTCCGCCACGCCTGGAACCCGACGACCGCTCGCTCAACGTCTTCGTGAAGGAGGACGACAAGCTGACGTTCCACCGGCACCCCGTGGCCCAGAGCACCGACTGCATCCGCGGAAAGGTGGGCTACACGCGGGGGCTCCACGCCTGGCGGGTCCACTGGCCGGCCCGGCAGCGCGGCACGCACGCCGTGGTGGGCGTGGCCACGGCAGAGGCCTCTTTGCACTCGGTCGGCTACACGGCGCTCGTGGGCTCGGACTCGGAGTCGTGGGGGTGGGACCTGGGTCGGAACAGACTCCACCACGACGGGAAGAATCGCCCGGCTTCCGTGCCGGCACCGACGTATCCCAGTTTTCTGGAAGCGGACGAGTCGTTTGTCATTCCGGACGCTCTGACGGTCGTGCTGGACATGGACGAGGGAACGCTGAGCTTTATGGTGGAGGGACAGTACCTGGGGGTGGCCTTCAGGGGCCTGAAGGGAAAGAAGCTCTATCCCATCGTCAGTGCTGTGTGGGGCCACTGTGAGGTGTCCATCCGCTACGTCAACGGCCTCGACCGTGAGTCTCACACACACACACACACACACACACACACACACACACACACACACACACACACACACACCACACACACACCACACACACACACAAGCGTCTGTTTATCATCCTGTGATCTTTTTTTGGGACGTCTGGCTGATAAACGCGTCTGCAGCAGCGAACCAGCGGGAACATTTTGCAGATATGCAGCCCCCCCCTCCCCCCCCCCCCCCCCCACACCACACACACACACACACCCCCCGACTGTATAAATTTCCGTCTGCGCTGAGCTATAAAAAGCCCATAATGAAAAGGAGCGCTGCTTTGTTTACCAACAGGAAGCGGTTTGAGCAGGATCTCCGTCTCCTCTGCAGCTGTTATTTTACCACCTGCTCTGTAATAATTAATAGTTCGTTAATATCAAGGATATTAACACGATACGAACACGATTGTTGAGCTGTCCCCAAACACTTTGAGTGTTATCAGCATTCCAGCTCCATCCCGAGTTTATGTTGCAGCCGATGTTGGTGCTGACCCTGGAGGCCCGAGGCTCCGCGCCGGTGCCCCCCCGACGCCGTGTCCGTGGCTGCGGCCCCCGAGTGTTGGTGACCGGGGGGGGGGTGGGGGTGGTCTGAGCATCACGTCTGCCCCCACATTCCAGAAATGTTGGCCCCCAAAAGCAGCCAGATTAAACAGTTTAACGATTAAGACGGGTATTTTAGATGTTGCATCTTATAAGTCTGTTTGAAGACCCCCCCCCCCCCCCATTCCCCGACGCTGACGCAAAGCTTCACTTTCCCAGATGTTGTCACGGGAACGAGATTTAGCATCAGATCAGCTCACACGGCAGGAAAAGAGCCACACTTGTTCTGGATCTGTCGCTTGTCTTCCATCAGTACAGGTTCAGTTTCTTCCTCCTTCCTGTAGCTTCATCTTCATCATCATCTTCATCTCTTCTTGGTCCAGCAAGGATGAAGCATCTTCTCTGGCCCATAACGGTCGAGCCTACGGGGGTCCGATTGCACCAGTAAAACGACCACGCCCCAACAACGGGGCGCCGTTTCCTCGGTCGTGAGCGGCAGGAACCGAAGCCTGGACGCTTCGGCGGCCTTGGGCCCAGGACTCCATCCTGCTCCATTTGTTATCTCGTCCCACATCTCATTGATCTAAATCCATCCGTCCCTGACACATTCCTCGCCTCCTCCTTTCACCCCGTTGGAAGTTCAGACGCGATCACAGCCGGAGGAGCGTCCATGTACGGCGCACGTACCCGCCCCGCCGAAGTAGGTCAGACAGCCCCGCTAGATTTATGCTAATTTCTCGGATAAGCGTGGTCGGCAGTCGGCGCCTCCGTCTGTCTCACAAGGAAGCTGGGACAGAGTGTGTGTGTGTGTGTGTGCGCGTGTGTGTGTGTGTGTGTGTGTGTGTGTGTGTGTGTGTGTGTGTGTGTTGGGGGGGGGGGGGGTAAATCATGAGGCTTGGAGCACGTGTGAACTCTACATCCATTCCCCTGCTAATTCATTAGGTGATCAGAAGAATAATGGAAGAAAGTGGGGGTGAAGCTCTCGTAGGGGAACGGTCCCGGAGAGGACGGAGTGATCCACTGCGCTCGTGTCGGGTGGATCCCAGAGTTCTGCTGGGAGATCATTTCAGGGAACAGTGAGGACATTTATGAACTGAAGGTTGCAGCTTATCTGTGGTTACCCGCTAACGTTGGTCCACGATGCCAGCTTTAATGTTCCGGGGTCCTTGACTGTCACAGCGGGCGTTACGTGGACGCCACCGTTCCGAGGACCCGAAGGCCGACGTGTTCCCGCTCCTGTTCAGGGGAAGTCTCGTCCCGGTTGTCGTGGAGCGTCTTTAAGGGAGTGTCTGTTAAAACAATAAATTCAGTAATAATTCAGCATTGCTGAACACTTAAGATGCAGCGACATCGCCAAGACGTGAGGAGCTTGTTGTTATGGTAACCACCATTATCGAGGAGCTGTGCTGTTAAAACCGGTTTTTTTTATTAAAAAAATCCGTATTGGACCGTGTGTGTGTGTGTGTGTGTGTGTGTGTGTGTGTGTGTGTGGTGTGTGTGTGTGTGTGTGTGTGTGTGTGTGTGTTGTGTGTGTGTGTGTGTGTGTGGTGGTGTGTGTGTGTGTGTGTGTGTGTGTGTGTGTGTGTGTGTGTGTGACGCACGATATCTCGGGCAAACCCGTGGCTGTGTGATGCGTTTAAGAGCGTTGGAAACAGGAATGCTCTGCAGCGTTGCCGCCCTCCGTTTCCACGACCCTTCTGTTTTCCCACTCTTGGAATCCCGATGAGGTCATTCCGAGGCCGGGCTCGTCTCCCGTTGCCGTGATTCCGACCAAACGGGCCGATCGGCGACCTCCACGTCCGGGCGTTAACCGTGTGTCTCCTCCCCCACCGCAGCGGAGCCCCTCCCCCTGATGGACCTGTGCCGGCGGGCGGCCCGGTTGGCGCTGGGCCGGGAGCGCATCCATCGCATCGACGCGCTGCCGCTGCCGCAGACGCTGAAGAACTACCTCCAGTACCAGTGACCACGCCCACAGATGTGGCGCCATCCGGGACATCTGTCCCCGCAGCGTCTCCGTCGAACATCTGGGAGGACGCGGACAACAGCTGACTATTGTTTACAACTGCGGTTTGGATGATTTTAATCAGGTTCTCAGCTTTTTTTCCCGCCTTCTGTCGCCATCTTTCCTGGACTTTTGCCTGAATTGAGATTTCTTTTTGTTTTTTTTTTTGTCTTTATTGCAACGTTTCACTTTAGTTTTCCGAGCAGCGCGTCCTGGAACGCGGCGGCTTCGGAGGGACAGATGCCTGCTCTGCACAGACTCTGCCTCCCCAGGAACATGTTGCTATTTATATTTGTATTCCCAACACAGCCGGATCTGTGGAGACACAACAGTCCCTCATGAGAGCAGAGGGAGGCAGAGTCCACACACACACACACACACACACACGCGTGCACGGATCCTGTGTGCATGTTCGAGCACCACGGAACGCTCTCGGTCTTCCTCTGTCCCCCGTCACCTCCGTGGGCTCCAGCGGCGCCTCTAGAGACGCCGTGCGTGTGCTGACGGACCTGCTCAGAGACACACGAACGCACCGCCACGTGCTTCTTTCCCAGTCTTAAATGCTGAGGTCTTATGAGATTATTTTATCTTTTTTTTTTTTTCTCCTCGGAGTATATTTGGAATACTGTGATGCCAGGATATTCTTTTAAATGTGAAAAGGAATAAACTTGGATTAACTTGCTGCACCTCTTTGTAGGGTTTTTATTTTTAAGTGTGTCCAGCTGCTGCTGCTCCTCACAGCTGTCTAATATTTAGACTAATACTACTGTCTAATATGGGGGGGGGGGGGGGGGGGGGGGGGTGAGAATTCCGGTAGAATAGTGGGGTAACTCTTACATGCCAGCCTGTACGTTGAGCCCGTCACGTTTTCCGCCTGTTCTGTTGTGGCGAAAATGTCAGCTGGCCGGCTCCAAAGGTCCGCTGTGACGGATAATCCTCACTGGACCGGACACGGGCCGGCGCTGGAGCACATTCCTGCGTCCCAGGACGGCCCCTGAACACAACGGGGCCCGTTCATGACGGGGCTCCGGCGTGCCGAGGCCGCTCCCAGCTCAGGTTTTACTGTTGCAGCAGGAAGCTCCGCCCCACGACCTGTCAAACGTTACCGAACGAGGCCGAAAGCTTCAGCCGAGGACGCGTTCCATCGGGTTAAAAGCGCCTCGTTTCTATTTGGCTGCTGTCACCAGTCGGGCTTCGCTTCATCCGGCTCTCCTGCACGAGTTTCCCCTGATTCCCACTTTTCCTTCCATCCTATTTTTCCCTCCTTCACCTGCACGGATGAGGTGCGTTTACGCTGTGAGTCTTTGGGGAGAACGATCACGTGACTGTTTCCTGTCACACGTCTGCGTAGATGAGGACTCGACAGCCCCACGCAGGCCTGGAGCCGTGCAGGTAAAAATATCCACTTACCTCAGATAGACGCTCGCATTTCATATTTATTTGCTCTCCTTTGTGCTTTTACAGGTTCCACATGCCGATATCTTCAAAGGAGCTGAGAAGACTCAAAGTGAGGATGTTTCTTGTGCTCAGTCACAAAAAAACATAAATGGAAATGATTCTTCTGGCACTGAACACTGCAGGACGAGCATTTACTCTGCTGACAACTGGATCCAGCAGCTCTTGGATCAAATTAGCTCTAACTTTTAGGGTTCAGATGTAGTTAAAACCATCCTGGCGCAAACACGCATTTCCATATTTAACACGTTTCTCCTTTTGAACACAAATCTTGTTTTGGTGGATGATTTTCCCAGTCGCTACGTGGGCGTGGAGGGGGAACATAGCACGGCTGGGGTTCAAGATGAATCGGCTTGTTAATATTTTCAGAGGGTTTTACACGGACCCCTGCCTGCTGCCTCAACCTTTGCAAATGTCAGCCGGTGCCTCTGGGGCAAAAGCCGACCACCTTACTGCAGAGGTGCATCTAAGCTTGGTGATAACACCCCTGGGGGCACATTCGCACAAAGGAGTTAATGATTGACATGCACACGTGGTCTTGTTGATCTAATGAGATTAATTTCTGCAAAACAAAGCTGCAGGTTTCATGACAGCGTGATTTGGTTAAAAATAACCCATTAAAAACGGTTATAATGGCCGCAGTTAATTTATGCCGCTGTTTTTCTAGGGTTCTGTCGCCACCTTGTGGTCACTTGTAGGTGTTACAGCGCAACAGTTCCCAGGACGCCCCCCTCGTGTGTGCGGGAGTTGTATCAGTTACTGTGTCGCTTTTAACCTTATTGTGAATAACATACAGAAAACGACCACATTTTATTGTAACTTCCATGTTACTTCCTCAACCAGGAGAACCGAACTCTTTCCTGCCACCAGTTCAGCAGCGGATCAATACCCCGTTTTTTCCCTGAGCACCAAAAAGATGCTGGTGCTCGGACCGGCGCTCACCTGGTTCCAACTTGATGCGTTTGCTTTTCCCTCCTCCCTCCACGACGTCTGCCTATGGATTCCAGATCCTCCGGCTGTGGAAGTCCAAGGGGTCAGAACATGTCTCCAGGTAGGCCACGAACTAATGTTTAGTTCAGAAAAGTACTTCCTGTATTCCAGTGTGCAGGAGTTGGACTTATCTCGAACTTCGGGAGCTAAATCTAGTCAAATGTCACTGTAGAAAAACAAATTCCGAGCTACTTATTTTCTGTGTTGATTTAAAAGTTGTGCCAGTTCTCAACATCCCTTTTTAGAGACTATTAAATATTAATCACATTTCTGTAATGTGAGGGAATTATTAAATTCTCTTTCGCTTGTTACTTTATAACATGCGTTTCACCCCAACATTCATGCTGTTTCCCCAGGGTTTCATCTTTTTAGTTAATATTGCTTCATTTCTGAAGTTTTAATAATTTCTTCAAACGAAAACATTGAAGGTACTGAACGTCTGCGCCCCCGCGTGGCGACAAACAATTACTGCAACTGAAAAAAAATCATTATTCTTATAATTAACGTGAATTGAAGAAGTCTTCTGGATAGAAGTGGAAACAGAAGAAAAACAGTCCAGCTGACACAGAAATGAGCGTTTGTTGTATTATATTATATTGTGTAGCAGCAGATCTTTCAATGATCTCTCCAGGCTTTCAGCGATCATAACGTGTAATGTCCACTAGATGGCGCCAAGAGGCTGCAATTGTTTGCGGTTCCGAGTAGGAAAGTAACAAAAATATACCAAAATATATTTAACTTGACGACTATATTCTATAACTTCACAGACTGAATAACACTTTAATTACTGACATGAGGAGAATGATCTTAGGATCCAGACATTTGGTCACTCATGGAACCCCCGTGGTGAAATCCTAATCTACATAAGTGAAGAAGAAAACGAGCGTGGAATCAGTACAAGACCCACAGCTGGAGTCCAAAACAAGTTTTTATTGGCCAATTTACAGAAAGTGCTGCAGTGACCATTCCAAAGAAATCAGACCAAAGAGTCCAGAGAAATAAAACTCTAACAAAAAGATAAACTTTTACACATTTTACAAGGTCTTAATGTTAATTTAACCATCCGCCTCTTCTAAAACAAACGTCAGGACAACATCAGGGCTCAGGATGATGCAAAATCTACCAAAAGGTTCCCGGGGGGGGGGGGGGGGTAATGGATCACAAGACTGGGTGTTACAGTAGATGAGAAACTCCCAAACAACATGAGGTCTTTACATGAACATAGAACTACAGTTTACACACAGCAGATTCTCCGGCGACGCCCACGGGACCCGCGTCCAACGTTGGCCGGGGAACGCTCCAACGCTCCCGGCGACTCTTGGATCGGGGATTTTCTGGAAAGATTCTGAATTTGGCTCCGACCGTTTCAAGCGTAAATAACAGGATTAAGCTCAGAACACGGAGGTTCCAGACGGGACGTCCTCCCAAATTTGATATTTACCTGGAATTTCCCACTCGCTATAGCGATAAGACCAGGATTTAAGTAGCAGTAGCTCGTATATGAATATTAACGCTGTTTTTTTTGGTTGTCTGGCTGTTTGTGAGGCTGTTGCATCTTTCCTGGCAGAGCTGGAACCAGGCGACAGTGGGGGGGCCGAGCTGGCGGAGGCTCCCGCAGGCTAACTCCTCAGGGTACGGACATACATTCATATGCAGTAGTGGAGAGTGTGTGTGAGTGTGTGTACAGGGGGAGAGGAGGGGGAGTGGGGGGGTCACCGACAGTATTTCACTGCTATTTACACCAAAGGGGCATATAAAAGTTCCTTCCCAGAACACAGAACCCTAGGCTAGTCGAACATGGTTACACACACACGATGGTTTTCTTTTTTTTTTTTGTCTTTAGGTAACTTGAAAATATGCTATTTCTGTAAAATCACCTGGCTTTGCCGCAAAGGCTGTTTTAAAGAAAGTATACAAACCAAAAAAACGATTTCCTCTGGGGCAAATAAGGAGTGCTTTATTTACACCGGACATCCGCGATTTCACCGTGAAATGGGTTGACGAGCTGCTCTTGGTGTCATTTACTGTGTTAATGAGCTTAAGGGGAAACAGATTTCTTCATAGTCGTTTCTTTATTTTTAAATTGGCCGTTTTTCATCGCGTGTGTTTCGGGGTGTCTCCCAGTAGGGGGCGCCATTGCCCCATTTTTAGAGCATTACCGTCACAAAGTCTTTAACTTTTGTTTTTGATACAGAGGTGCTGCTGAAGGTGTGAGTGTGTGGTGTGCGCGCGCATGGTCTGGAATATGTGTTTCAATAGGATATTCTGGCTTTGTCCCAGTTCTGGCCCTTTCTGCTCTGGCGCTCCACCTTAGGTAACTGGATGTCGACTTCCTCCTCGCTGTCGTCTGACTCAGCACTGGTGATCTCATCATCCTCCTCCTCGTCCTCCTCGTCTTCATCCTCCTCCTCGCTGCCCGCCTCCTCTTCGGCCCGAGGCTCCTGCAGATTCTGTGGCGAGAAACATTCGGGGAGGTTTAAAACGCGGTTCCGCAGCGTTGCTGAGGGGTTCCTCCTCCCGTACCTCCATCGGGTTGACGGTGATGGTCAGAGCAGAGTCGTCCCAGGAGGTGCCTGCTTCTTTTGCCGTTTCCTCCAGCCTGATCTCCTGCTGGTGGGTCAGGTGGATGCGGTAGATCCCCAGCACGACCACGACCACCAGAGCCGCGATGCACATCACGATCACCACGGTGGCGGCGCTCGGCACAGCTGCGAGAGGCGGGAGGAGGGAGGAGAGGAGGAAGGAGAGGAGGGAGGGAGGGAGGAAGGAGAGGGAGGGAGGAGGAGGGAGGGAGGAAGGAGAGGGAGGAGGAAGGAGGAGGGAGGGAGGAGGAAGGAGAGGGAGGGAGGAAAGAGAGGGAGGGAGGAGGAAGGGGAGGGAGGGAGGATGGAGGAGGAGGAGAGGAGGGAGGAGGAAGGTGAGTGAGGGAGGAGGAGGGAGGAAGGAGCGGGAGGAGTGAGGGAGGAGGGAGGAGAGAGAGGAAGGTGAGTGAGGGAGGAAGGAGGAGGGAGTGAGTGAGGGAGGGAGGGGGGAGGAAGGAGAGGGTGGAAGGTGAGGGAGTGAAGGAGGTGAGTGAGGGAGGAAGGAGAGTGAGGGAGGAAGGAGAGGGAGGGAGGGAGGAAGGAGGAGGGAGGAGGGAGGAAGGAGAGGGAGGGAGGAGAGGGAGGAAGGAGAGGGAGGAGGAAGGAGGAGAGGAGGGAGGAGGAAGGAGAGGGCGGAAGGTGAGGGAGGGAGGAAGGAGAGGGAGGAAGGAGAGTGAGGGAGGAATGAGAGGGAGGAAGGAGCAGGGCTCAGCTGTGATCCTGATCCTGATCCTGATCCTGGTCAGAGCCGCCCACCAAGACGCCGTCTCGTATTGGTTGAAATGGAACGTTGCGCAATAGATACACGTCCTGGTGTTAACGCGCTCAGATCACCTCCTGACTCACGGGCCTGGAGGCTCGTAGAACCCACGTAGAACCCACGTAGAACCAAAAACAAGGCGTCTCTCTCCCCCCGTACAGGCGACGGAAAGGGAATACGCATTTTTAGAAACGCCGCCTTTTGTCACAGCTCCGCCACAGTTTGCTGCGCACGGCGCCGAACAAACAGAGGCAACAACAGAGTCGATCCCCCGGAGTCGAGTCTGCGGTTCGACACAAAAGCCCCGATGATTACGATGGCGGCGGAGCATAATGCGAGTCGTAGAAGAGACAATGGCGTGGCTTTATGGCGTTTTGATGGCGCAGTGCTCCTCGGTTTCATCCTATTTGTCCCTGGAGGAGCGGCACAAGCCAAAGGGCGATTTAAGCACTCAGAACGCACCAGCTAGGTTGTGATTGGACCAGCGAGGTTGTGATTGGACCTGCCAGGCCGCTTCCTGAAGTAGGCAGAGAAACTTAATGACCATAATAAACAGCGAGTAAAATAAACCCGACTTGTTCGGCTGGTGACAACAGTGACGCCTATCGGCGAGTGTCGGTACAGCAAGTAAAAGCAGGTTGTGAGGCGGAACCGGGTTAAACAGGAGGGGGGGTCCAGACCCACGCAAGTAGAAACCAAGGTGAGGTGACCTTCAGATGCTTATGAATAGTGTGTTGTGTTAGGAGAGTGTGTTTCCTGAGGAGTTTAAACCTGGTTCCCTTCTAACAACACACAGTTGTGCTTGTGTGTGGTCTCACCTGAGCTGTGGCCGGCGTACAGGTCGTGGACCACAGATGGGCGGCGCACCTGCATGTATTGAGGCGGAGCGATGGCGTGACCCACGTGCTCCCCGGGTTCGGAACCGTGCAGCACGCTCACCTGGGTTGGAGACGACAGACGTGACAGTTTCATGACGGTTGCCAGGGAAACATTAAAGGCGTGCAAACGTCAGAGCTGTTGAGTCTTTGGACACGTGAACCTTCAGGTGCACTGACCTCCAGGTTCAATTCGTTGCTGGTGTAGCGTCCATTAAGCTCTGAGCAGGTCAGTCGGAACCTTCTCTCTGTGAGGTGTGCGGGCCGCCGGTGGTAGTACCGCACCTGTCGGATCACCTGCTCGTAGCTGGACATGGAGTCCACACCTGGTGGAGGATGGAGCGCTGTTAGTTCCACGCTGGAGGACACGTGAGCGTCTTTAGATGCTGAACTAAGATCTTCTAATGGACGGAGCACAATGAAGTGCCCTTCAGGTGGAAGCCTAAAGGCCGTCTGGATCCAGGATAATTGATTAAAACAGTTCTAAAATGCATTAAAATCCAATTACAAACGGGCAAAATAGGTGCCTGAACAGCATTTTAAAATGATTAATTCACAATAAGAGGTGGAAACTTCCCCCCCCCGAGGAAAAGCTAAAGTGTCCTCCGAGTCTGCTGGCGAATCGCTCGCTGGGGTTCTGCCCAATTACACGCGGAGCCTCGGTTGCCATGGTAACCCACCGTAAACGGACATGCCAGACGTGGAGTTGGTGGCGTCCAGGTGTTTCCCGAGGAGAGCGCCGCGCCGCACCTGGAGGGACTCCTCCTCGGGCCCGAGCTCCTCCCCGAGCACCAGGATGTCGCAGTAGTCCAGGTTGTGAATGATCTCCTCCAGAACCTCGGGCTGACCAGCTGCACGTGCACACACACACACACACACACCACACACACACACACACACACACACACACAACACACACACACACACAACACACACACACACACACACACACACACACACCATAATGAGCTGCGCTGCATTTTCAGGAGGATCAGAGTTTTTGGACCACTAAACCCGGACCCGACAGCGCCGTTTGTGGCCGACCCGTCTCACGGTCCCCCCCCCTCCCGAGCCCAAACCTCCATTATTATTCGCCGTCTGTGAACGCAGGCGTCGCCGTGTGCCGCCGCGCTAACGAGCCCCCCCAGACGGCTCCTCTCTGAAGCAGCGTGACCTTATTCCCACTGACTCGATGGCTTGGGAAGCTCATTTTTGACAAATATATGTGGAAAAAGCCACCACTGATACGATGATCACCATCAGTTTGGAGACATTCCTGAGGACCAGATCACATTTGAGAATTAGCCCGGAAAGAATTTAAAATCTGGGTTTGAAATGGGACAAGCTGGGCTTCAGAATGGTGGGAGGACTGTGCGGGACGGGCGGGTGGGGGCGGAGGAACGGAGGGAGGGACGACGTGAAGATGATGGAGAGGGAACAAGACGGCGGCGTCCAGGAAACGCCGGCGGACGCTTTTGTTGAAGCAGAATAAAGAGGAAGGAACGAGGAGACGGAGCAGCGATTAGCACCCGATCGCTACTGCGGGGCCCCGAGAACCATGTGATCCATCTGGAATCCTCTAAGCCCTGGGAGAACACACAATCTTCTCATTATAGAACTTCACCGTGCCCCCCCCCCCCCACGTACGTAGTCTCATTGTGCGTCCTCTCGTTTCCTCTCTGGCTCCCCGCTAATCTCTTCCCCCCAGCCGCAGTCTCCATTTCAGCTCCGCCGACTCCTGAAAGCGATGCTTCTTCCTGCTCTTCTTCATTTGCGGCGTGACGCACAATGAAGCCCCCCCCCCCCCCCGATTATCTGCCCCTAATTGGCTGCAAACTCGAGGGCCCGGGGTTGGCTGTGGCGGCGCCTGACGGAGGCAGGACCGGCGGGACTTAAATGTCAGGCTCATTTGCTGGCGGTCGGGGTGGCGCGACCCTGGAGGTGGCGCCCGGGTGGGGGCAGGTCTGACTCAGCAGGAGCGGAGCTGAAGCGTTGGTATGGAGACAACCCCCCCCAAACCCCCCCCCCCCCCAAACCCCCGTCTGCTGCTCCAGATGCGTCAGGTGGAAGGAGCCGCAGCTGCTCCGCCGTCCCGGGAGGCTTCCTACGGAATGTTTGGGTCGTTTGGGCGGCGCCGCGTGGGGCTCCGGGGGCGACGGAGCGCATCACGGGTGTGAAACGCCGCTGAAATCTTCAACCTTGACAGAGTTTCCACCTGCAGGTTTGGAGGACGAGCAGACTCCAGCTTTGATTTCAGGTGATGACCTTGACCTTTACTGGGACCTTGACTGGGACCTTGACTGGTGATTCTGCGTCTCTGTTCACGTCGAGCGGTCGGGGGAGGGGCGTTCTGCCGTATAGATGACACCAGTCCTCGTCCCTGACTTTAAAAGCTCCATTTCCTGATGTGCATCAGCCTCTTATTCTCTTAACTTCCAAACCAAAGGCGGCGGCGTGTCTCACCTGTGTGACGCGCGGCGGCGGCGTGTCTCACCTGTGTGACGCGCGGCGGCGGCGTGTCTCACCTGTGTGACGCGCGGCGGCGGCGTGTCTCACCTGTGTGACGCGCGGCGGCGGCGTGTCTCACCTGTGTGACGGGCGGCGGCGGCGTCCGCCCTGGTGACCGTGCTGATGATGTGGAGGTCCTGGAAGAGCGCGATCCCGCCCGCCGCTCCGAAGTCGGACTCCGGCCGGGTCAGCCTCTCGGCTCCGCTGATGGTTATCCTGGGCTCGCTGGGCTGCAGCACCATCACCACGGCGTCGATGTCGGGGATGGTGATGCAGGTGTCCTCGCCGAAACATCTGGAAAGGAACGCATCACATGATCATCAGCCGTCTGTGGAGCCAGTGTGAATAGATCAGATTAGATCAGGTTAGTCCAGATTAGATCAGGTTAGATCAGATTAGATCGGGTTAGTCCAGATTAGATCAGATCAGGTTAGATCAGACTAGATCAGGTTATATCAGATCAGATTAGATCAAGTTAGATTAGATTAGATCAGGTTAGATCAGATTAGATCAGGTTAGATCAGATTAGATCAGATTAGATCAGATTAGATCTGGTTAGACCAGATTAGATCTGGTTAGATCAGATTAGATCTGGTTAGATCAGGTTAGAAGACATCTGAGCCATCTTCCAGCCCCTGAATCCTCTAAACGGGGGGAACGTTTTGCCACAGCTCCTGTTTCTGTCAGAAAGTGTTTCTGGAGACTGGCAGCAGATCGATTTTTCACTCTTGACAGACGATTTCCTCCCTCCGGTGGTTGGAGAGTGGCGGCGCCGCTGCTGCTGATGGGCCGCGGCGTCTCCAGTGGATCACATGACCTTGGCCAACGCTGCGGCGTTGCTTTATTATGGCCAGATGAGCGATCTCCCACGACACGGCAGAGAGAAGGTCAGGCGGTGCCGGCCCGTGTCGCGGTTTAAAACGACGCTCCATAAACAAACCGTTTAGGAGCCAGTGTGTTAATTCAACGTCCAGGCGCTGCTGCATGGAGCCATCGAGCAGCCACGTGCACGTCTGCCTTCAAGTCAGAGCGCGTTTAAACGCGGCGTCCTGGTAAAGCGCGGACACGTGACGGCTCTTTGGCGGTGTTGGCGGGCCATGCCAGCCCCCCCCACACACACACACACACACACACACACGCAGTGTTGGGACTGGAGATTCCACATCAGTGAGCAGGGAAACCAAAGGCATTAAATGGAATGAAAAATGCTGGTGGTCGGGGACGGAGGCGCCGCCTCTGAAAGAGGAACAAACAAACCAGAGTTTTTTTTTATCTTTAAACATTCTAGTGAAGCCCGAACATCTGAACATCAGTGGGGGGGGGGGCATCAATGCAGCTTGGGGAACACAGGACGGGCACACTTCCTGCACCACCCACAGCCGGAGTTCAGCCGTGCTGCCGAGGGTTTTGGCTGAAGAGCTGAGGGAAGCAGCAGCAGCTCTGGCCGAGGATCTGCACAGCTCGTATAACCACCCCCCCCCCCCCCAAAAAAAAACGTGTTCCGATGAAAAGGTGAAATCGTATAGGACAAAGCAAAACCCTGGAGTAATCCTCCAACAACAAGCCTTTTGTCTGAGTCGCAGTTTGGCTGCTCGGTCTAATCTCTCCCCTCCTCCGCTGGCAGCAGGTGGCGTGGCGGCTCGGCGTTCACGCATTAATCCATCGTACAAACGCGGCGATGCGGGGAGACGACTGCTGTCCGGGCCGTTTGCCTTCCTCGTGTGGGGGGGGGGGGTGGGGGGGGGGACGGCAAAAGAAATGAAAACGCTCCCAAAGCTGGAATGATTCCAGTGTAATCCTGCTGTAATATGTGGAAGGCTCGTCGCCATCGGAGCCACTTCCTGTTGTTTCCCGAAGGCCGACGCGTCACAAACGGGCGTCGGAACATCACCGAGGTTCGATTTAACCGCACGAGCATCACGGGAATCGATGCTGTCGCGTCAGCGCGCGCGGATCAGCAGAACATCGTTCCAAAATGCAGCCGCGGCCTAAATTCCCAGAGTGTTTGGAGCTTTCCTGGGACTCCACAAATGTTCGGACGCCTCCTGACCGGCGGGAAAACGCACCACGCACACACGCTCCCTGGGAGACGGCCGTAGATTACGGTAGCATCGGAGGGCAACGCGCACGAGGGATGTTCCCGTTATTTGGGTTTTTAAACAGAAAAGCGGCACAATAATGGCCGTTATTAGGCATCAGCGGGAAGCTAAGCTAACAGTCTGGAGGAGCGAGCGGATTCTGCCGACGTGTTTACGGCTGCATTTAAAGCCTTTCAGTGGAGATAATGAGTTCATTAAATCCCAACGCTTGTTTTTAAAGGGGCTCGCGTGCCGGGAGCGCCCTGTTCTCCAGACCTGCGTGGCAACAGCCCAGCTGACAATACTGACGATCTGCAATGGAAGCTGAACATTTAAGCAGCATTAGCAGGGAAGCTAGCCGCTGCTTTATGGTGCTGGTTTAGGGGTGCTGCTTTAGGGGTGCTGCTTCATGGGTGCTCCTTTAGGGGTGCTGCTTTAGGGGTGCTGCTTTAGGGGTGCTCCTTTAGGGGTGCTCCTTTAGGGGTGCTGCTTTAGGGGTGCTGCTTTAGGGGTGCTCCTTTAGGGGTGCTGCTTTAGGGGTGCTGCTTTAGGGGTGCTCCTTTAGGGGTGCTGCTTTAGGGGTGCTGCTTTAGGGGTGCTCCTTTAGGGGTGCTGCTTTAGGGGTGCTGCTTCATGGGTGCTCCTTTAGGGGTGCTGCTTTAGGGGTGCTGCTTCATGGGTGCTCCTTTAGGGGTGCTGCTTTAGGGGTGCTGCTTTAGGGGTGCTGCTTTAGGGGTCCACATGTCATTAAAATAATCACTAACAGTGCCTCCGTCACACACTATGGCACTTTTTCTGTTAACTAACTCTTTTTTTTCCCCCCAGTTCCTCCGGCAAAACCCACGCAAAATTATTAATACATGGCATGAAAATGTAAAAACTAGCCCCCTGTGGCAGCGCGGGGAGGAACGATGGCGTATTAGAGGAAGAAGCGACAGCGGTGGAACGGAGGATGAGAGAAGTGAGAGAAGGAAGGATTAGCATTAGCGCGCGAGGAGGAGGGATCGCGTATGTGGGTTAGAGATGTTTTCAACATCTCAGGGGGGGCTGAGCTGGGTTCCAGGAGCCGGGAGGAGAAACCTGCAGAAATAAAGACGCGTACTTACTGCACTGATGTGGAGATGCGCAGACGCCGCGCGCCCGGCGTGGGGAACTGGCGGGAGTTGATGTAGGAAACCTTCCTCACGGCGGCGTTCATGTTCTCCAGGTCCTCGCCCTCCATCACCAGGATAGACTGGGCGGGGTTAAAGTGGAACTGTGGGGGGAGAAAGGCCATGGTCAGAGCGGCTCCCGTTCAACAAACAAGAGGGCGGATTGGTCATCGGGAGCAGCCAGGAAGCCGCGGCCACGGCGCTGCAGGGCGCCGACGTCGGCCAGGGATTCACTCTGGAGCCCACACTTCCAGGAGGAAACAACACACTGGATAATGTTACCGCTCAGCGTGAGCGTGAGCAGTTGGTGATTTCCTACCAAATAAAGCAGGTTTTTAAGTGCAGTGTTCATATATTAGCCATAGTTAGCGTCTCATTTGAATGATTTGGTTTAAATGCATGAAAAGAACCCCAGAAGTGGTCAAATGGCCATTTTTCTTTGTATTTCATTAGTACGCAGCATCGATGTTCATGTCTGATGTGGAATGTTTGACCCCTGATATCGACGGTGTCCCTGTAGAGGCACACGGGCGAGGATCCGTGCCTCTTTTCCCACCTTAAACAGGGCTCAGCGCTCTCCTGCCACTGGAGCCGGGAGCAGTGGGGGGCTGGAACAGTCCTTCAGCGCTCCGCGGGGCCCCACATGCCCTCCCCTCCCAAGTCATTTTCTCTTTTACAGTCTCCTCTTCATATTCTGCCCTCCATCACGCCCCCCCCCTCCTGGCCACGCCGTTATTCTCCTCCGATTGTGCTGTGCCAGCCCTCCAACAGCTCCACTAAATGCTGTCCTCAGGACTCCTGCGGACTTATGGAAGCCAGACGAGTGTGCGGCTCAGAGGAAAATGAGAAAGCTCTCAAAAGATAAAGTGCGCTGGCCGAGAGAGGTTGTGCTCCGCTTCCCTCCTTCCCTTATCCCACCTTGACTCCTGCGAGTTTGGTTTTCCTCCCCTCCGACTTCACCAGGAAAGAGCAGGAGTGAGGATGACTGAGGAGAGTCGGAGGGAAAAGAGAGTTATGGGAGCCGAGGGACCGGACAGGTGGGTCGGCATAAACCCCGATCCATCTTATCTGCCCTCTATCTTCCACAGCGCAGGGAGATGGATTAGCTACAGTGTGTGTGTGTGTGTGTGGGGGGGGGGGGTCGACTTGGGATGTGGGGGAGGGGCCTGTAGGGTCAGCGGGGATCAAAACATGATGTTTTCCAATGGATTCAAGTGGTGGAAGGTAAAAAAACCCCACAGGATTCCGAGTTTTTCCTGTCAATAATTCATCTTGCGCTCTTTTTCACGCAGCCGTCCTCTAGGGGGCAGACTTGCCCACCTCCCGCCCTCCTACCTTGATGCTCTTGTCCAGGCTTTCCAGCGAGTTGATGTCCAGACCCTCCTTGCAGGCCTGCAGACAGGAAATGACCTTCTGGCTCTCGATCTTTCCGGGTCGAATGGTCAGTCCAGCCAAGCTGCCCCTGAAGTACTGAGTGAAGCGCGGCTTCTTCACCTCCCCACCTACACACACACACACACACACACACACACACACACACGCAGAAGGAGCTTTATGGACACGCCGTTACCTCCAGGCAGTGTTGCCACGGTTTGGGTCTCTTTTATCGGCTGCTGTTACCGGGCCGGAGTGTTCAGACTGGTGCCCGAGTCTCCTCTGCATTTCCAGTTAAGTAACTTCCAAACGTTATTTCGCCCTCTCCTCAGGCCTCGGCTCGCTCTTTAACGCCCCCTCCCTCCGTTTCCGCCGCCTTCCGCCCCAAAAAGACGTTATCAATGGAGGCCGCGGCCAGGAAAAACCATTACGGCTCCCAGATAGAGGCTAAACTCGGGAGCAGAGATGGGGGGATTACGGCGCTGCTGCGGGGAGGGAACGATGCGGGCGATAAAGCCGCGGCTCATTCCGCGTTTTACGCCGACTCAGCTTCCTTAAAGCGCTCGGCGCCGCCGTCCTGGCTCTGACGGATCCTCGCTCTAGTTTTTAACCATTTGTTTTATTGCTATCAATGAGGAGGCGCATCCATCCTTCTCCACACGAAGTCAGCGGTAATAACGGCGGCATCGCCGGGCCGATTCACCAACGGGCACAACGAGCGCGTTCACCTTCACTGTGCCGGGGTCAAAGGTTAAACACAGACCGACGGCGGGAAAATTGCACATCCGGCACTTCAATAATTAGGCTTTTGTTGCGGCCAAATTGCCTCATACATGCTAACGAGCCAGCGTGCAAATTACCTGCAGGCGCCACGGCGGAAAATGCAGCTTTCAGACGCTGCGTCCAATCACACACATCTGTCCACATCTGCATTCACAGCCACACCAGCCACGGAAGCGGTATTCATGTGGCGTTCCAGGAGTGTTTAGCACAGCTCCAACGAGCCGATGAGACACTCGGCGTCATTAAAACCATGATGTTTATGCAAACGACAGAGCTGTTAAGATGCTGAAAAGATGCTGCTCTCAGGCTGGGAGGGACGTGCTGATGTCACATGTGGAAGTTTGCTGAAGTTCCGGAGCAAAAGGAAAATCTATTCCAATCGAAAACGGCGTTCAGGCCCGAGGAGCCGCTCCCACGACAAATGACATCATCTTTGCAGCACGCTTGCAGTCACACGCCGCTGTGGAAGGGCTAGCTGTCGCGGCTAATGGCCGATGTTAAGGTTTGTTATTACCTTTAGAACTCTTTTCTGAGGCCGACTAGAAAGGCTGAAATGGTCTTTGAGCGCCGTTTCCATTCAGGGCCTGTCTAATCCTCCTGAAGGCAGGCGAGAAATGGGCGGAGATGAGAGGTGAGAGCGTGCGTGTGGGCTCGCCGGCGCAGATAAAAGCATCATTAGACGACTAATCACGCTCCCGTGGCAAAAGAGCTCGACTTTGAGACCGAAGGCTCAGCATCGCCGAGCAGCCTCGTCTGGGCCGTTAAGTCAACGTCGCTCCGTCCTCGGCGGAGACAAAGACACGATTAGTGTTGGTTTTAAAGGACGGGCGCCACGGGGGTCAATTACAGCAGCCAAACTGGCGTTGGTGACCAGAGGAGCTCAGGTGAGGAGCAGCTTAGAGGGGACCACCTGGACCGGCCTCCACCTGGACCAGCGTCCACCTGGACCTTCTCAGCATTTTCCCGTCTCTCTCACTCACCTTGCCAGCAGGCGCCGACGGTCAGCTGCACGTCGATCTGCGAGGGGTGGATGGGCCAGTCGTCGGTGACCAGGTAGGGGTCGTAGGTCACGCCGTCCACGTAGAGCGTCACCACGGGGAACTCCACGTTGATGACGTAGTAGTGCCACTCCTTATCACAGATCTGAAAGGGTTCACAGTCGGTCAGTGGCCATCGGACTCACGCACGTCTCCATTCTTTAACCCCTCGGTGCCCTTTCAGCCGGGCCAGCCGGTGTCCTGCCTCTCTTTCCCGCCCCCCTCACCCTCCTCACCCTCACCAGCCCCCCGATGAAGAGCTGCTCATTAGCGAGCGCGCTTGTGCAGCAGATGGAGGTTCTAATCAATCGGCTCCCGTTTGGCTGCTGCTCAGGTGCCGCGCGCAGCATCTGTTCAGCTGCCCAGCGTTTTCCACCAGTCTTCGGCACACGTGCGGCGCGTCGAGCTGCTCCGCCACGCCGGCGGGAACGTCGGAATTCTGCTGCATCGCGTGAACAATAGTGAAGAATCGTCAGGCGTCGCGCTCACAAAGAGGAGACGCTAAACACCTCTCAGACTTGTGCTTTTTAGTCTGTTTAATTGGCTCTCGAAGATGTTTTCTGTCTGGACACACACACACACACACACAGACACACACACACACACAGACACACACACACACACACACACACACACATGATATTTATAGATGCAGAACAACCAAGGCTCACTTGCTTCTTCCCAGCCTGGTTTTTCAAAGAAAAACTCGGAGCCCATATGGGAGCCGAGCGGCTGGTGGACGGCCTCCTGTTGGAGGCATCAAAGTGCCCCCCCCCCCCACCATCCCGCCGCCGCCAATGCCGAGGTTGTGATTCCAGCTGGGAATCTCTCTCAGGGACGGCAGCGGGAGAACTGTGCAACCTCAGTTTGAGCAGGAGAGGCCTGCGATGGTGCGGCGCGTTTGTAAAACACTGTAAATGATTCAGCGGGAAAAACACTTCACACGGCTTTGGGATCAGGGGGATTACAGTTTTTAATAAAACCGGTCAAACTTCGCTCAGACACGACGACCGGCGGCTGCTGCCGAACGTCTGCTAATGTGAAAAACCAAGATCGGATCACTTTTTATGACAAATACGCTAAATCTTGGAGGAAAAGCTGACAGTAATAAACCAATACAACAGGTTTTAGATCTCACAAACATTAAAAATGGGAGATCTGACCACGAGACAAGCTAATCCAGCCATTATTGGAGCCAATTCTGGAGCCGCTGATGCATCCATCACCCGACTGATGCTTCGTCCATTCGTGGCTGCAGCTATAGATGCAACCGAGGCTGCAGCTGGTGGGCCGAGTGAGGTTACCATGGAGATCGCTGCCTCGTGCTAATGCTACACATGCTAACAGGTGCAGAGATGGAGCGTAAACCACATTAGGTGCAATCAGGAGAAGAAGAAAGCTCCGATTTGAAATGGTGGCGGTCCAGCAGCAGAGCTGGGAGCTGCAGTAGCTCAACTCTTCTGAAAGCAAAGTTTTCTTCTCTTGCGACCGATTTAAAATGACAGACGGAAGGAAGGGATGGAAAAAAGAAAAATAACCGCGCGAACAAGAGGGAGCAGGATGTGAAACAACCAGGACAGAAAAAAAATGAGAGGAGAACACAGAAAGAATGGAAACGTCACACATCAAAGGTGCCTCCATCATCTCTCGGGGCACTCGAAAGCAAGAAGAAAACAAAATCTCGCGGACTTTTTTTTATCTCTCCGTCAGAAGCCGAGCGTAGAGATGCTGCCTCCAGACCCTTTCGCAACTGAAAGTCTTTAAGAGATCTGTCACCCGAACCGACCTTGTAGCTTCAAACGAGAGATGGAGCAACAAGGCAGACAAAAGGTGGAAGAAGGAGGAAGGATGTGGTGATGTGATCTGAGATCTGGGGGGGGGGGGGGGTGAAGATGAAGGAAGAGAAAACCTACAGAAGTGAATAAATAGAGTTTGAGGAAAAAAGGACTCATTCAACTGGAGGGGGAAGAACAACGTTGTCCTATTGATTCAGCTCTGTGGCACACACGACGCTAGCACCGGGAGATGACAGGAATAGCATCAAAGTGAAGGCGTTTGATGGAATATTTAGGTTAAACTATTGAGATCACTGAGACAGTCAAACTCTAAAAACAATTCCTCTCATAGTTCTCCAAGAAAGACCAAGAAATGTGAGATTTTCTACCCTTTTTAACGTCAATGACCATCAGGAGTAGCATGCTAACATTAAATTAGCATAATGGAGAGGATGGAAACTCACTGAGTCACTAGTGAGGCTTAAGATTCTTCATTTTCTGTGCAACAAATGATGGAGAAAAACAGCTCAACCGTGGAGGAAATGGGACGAACCATTAGGCTGGTAGTTTCAGCCAGTTTGGACTTTGAAATGGAAAAAAAAAAGGACGCAGCGGTTGGACACAAAGCTAAGTTTGATGTCTGAGCTGAGCTAATGAAAGAGGGAAAAATGAGAGGAGGAGGGAGGAGAGGCTGGAGGAAGACTCCAGAACAGAGATTGATGAGCAGGACAAAGAAGGTGACTTTACAGAGGAGGACGGATAAAAGGGAGGAATACGAGAGGCCAACAGGACCGGGCCGTTTAAACCAGACGCACAAATGCTGATCACTCAAATAGGAATCGTTCTATCAATGGCAGCATGACGGCGAGGCCTCGGTCCGACTGGCTGGCGGGGTTTGACCTTTAGATGACGGCTGAAGGTCAAGCATGCGTCTAAAATCAAAACCCATCTAACAAATCAAGGGGTTCTACTGTCCTCATGATGACTCCGAGCGGAGGAGGGGCTCAGGACCGCCCTTGAAAGAGACGCTTGAGTCAAAACAGGCCTCAGAAAAAAACATACATCACTTCAATCCGAGCTCCTCGTGGTTGGGTTGAACCTTAAATATGTCTGATATCTGCAGCTGTAATCTGCCCGGCAACAGATGAATCACAGACGCAAATTCAAGCGTCTCATCTTCAGTCGCACTCGCAGGTCCCACATTTGTGTACTTAAGCCCCGCCCCTTTTCTCAAGTATCAGGGCGCGACCTGTGCGGACGTTGCACAGCTAGGTATCCCACAATGCATTGCAGTGCATCCGAGCGGCATCCTTGCACAGCGACGCTCATATCTGGGAAATATCGATGCCGTTTTTCTTCACCGCCTGATCCCACAGATCTGCTCCACAGACCAGCGGAGGCGGAATAAAATCGGAAACGATGTGGTGAATAATTGATGCTTATTGACATCCCGTCTGTCCTCACAGGAGCTCTGACACCAAGGTGGTGGAACGTCAAGCAAATAAATAGGCCGAATGTTTCTCCCTGCCCGTTCAGAGTCTTCAAATCTGCAATTACAATCCTCAAGTTTTTCTTTGAACCAGTAAAAACAGACTGATTGGGGGGGGGGGGGGGGGGGGGGGGGTTCCGTACGCCAACTCGCCTCTATGAACGCAACAAAGTTGCAGATTTCAGGAACATTGGCAACATTTGAGCTACGGCGTAAAACATCTGGCCCAGGAGCCGCCTGCTCACGAACGGCCGTAAACCAGCGTCCTGCAGGAACAACCTTAACAATTCCAAGAATCCAACACTGACGTCTCACAGGGACAATTTAGAAGCGAGGGGTGTGTGTGTGTGTGTGTATACAACTACTGTACAAATGTGTGTGTGTGAGAGATCAGTACTTGAAGGTGACTATGAATTACCAGCTCGGCAAAAGTGACTAATTAGAGTTGCAATTATGCAGCAGCTCCCAGCAGAGCTGGTGAGTCAACAGGCAGATGACCTCTCTAGCAGCTCATAATAGACCACACACACACACACACACGCACACGCACACGCACACACACACGCGCGCACACACACACACACACACACAGCTGCTACTTTACTACGGCAGTGAGTACCATTAGCCTAGCCTAGCGACACACAGGAATACGCCGCCGTCATTAATTTGTGGCATTCAGCCGAACTTTCCAAGACAACAGGCTCGCCGTCTCAGAACCGCGAGGAAAATTGAGATTTTAATCAGTTAATTTAAAACCGCTGGCAGAAAGAAACGTCAAATGGAGGAGGGGGGGGAAGGAGATTGTTCAATCTGTTCCGTGGTGGAAGTGAATTGAAATATGAAACAAATGTCACTGGTGCGTCGTATCGGCGCCGGCGCCGCGGCTGCAATCGCCGCTGATATTTGGACGCTTGTTTCTCAAATATCACCTCTTCAACGAGGCTCAGATGATAAAAATGGCAGAAACATGAACAAATAAGTGACCACAAAAGGAGGCGTCGGCTAACTCAAAGATCTTATGGCCGCGACTCCAGCAGCCCAAATCCGCCACTGCTAATTCCAGTTCTTAAACGCGGCGCTCCGGTGGCCCTGGTGGCGTCCGGCAGCGTTCGTCCGTCCCACGCCGCCTCCCCCACACCGGAGCCCCGACAACAGGTGCTCTCAGACGCTCCGGCACCACGCGCACCCGCCACCCGCCACCCCCCACGTCTCTGCCTCCATTTCTCCTTCAATTCATCTCCCTCGCTCATCCTCTCCTCTCGCCGCACTTAAGGTCAGCAGAGGATCTGCACTATAAATCTTAACTGGGAATTCTGACAGCCGTTCCCCGTCCAGGAAGTGCTTGAGCCGGGCGAGGAGCTACACCGCACACAGGCTTCCTGGGGAGCTGTTTACTCAGAGTCCTGGGTGAGGGTGCTGGGGGGGTCAGTAGGTCACAGACAGACAGATCTGTGGAGCAGGGAAACATTTAAGCAACAGAAAATACAGAGGGAAGGACGGAGGCAGGAAGCTATCCAATAATAAAGGATGACGCTTCCACTCCAGCACAAAGTGATTGACGACGCCGCCGCTAATGTAAAGAAAAAGGGGGAAAAAAGCAGGCGAGTGCGTCGCCGAGGCAACCAACAGACATCAACGTTAGCACGCGTTAGCACGCGCTAATGGTCCCAACAGCAAAGGTTGTTACAAACACGACAGACAAATAAATACCACATAATAAATACCGCATAATTAATTCCGAAGTGTTAACATCTCCTTCCGTAAAGGAGTCGTGCGTCTCCGTCGTCTCCGCACCACCGCTCCTGCCTCCATCCATCCCGGGGAGACAATAAAAGCGCCTCCGCCCTGTCATTTATTGCCCTCCCCAGCACAGCGGCTGCCCCTCCACGACCTGCTGTATACGTTCTGCTCCCGGAAGATGGAGGTAATATTATCTGGAGACGACGGGGTGCGAAACGAATAGAGAATAATGGGAAAGTGAGCAGAATGTGCGTTTGTAATAAAGGCTGATTTCATTTGGGATTCAGACGGAGGCCCAGGGAATCGTCGGGAGGCTGTAATGGAATTTCTGTGATGAACGAGTGACGGGATAATACGGGATCGCAGTGACTGCGCGGCTGCTCTCATTACAGTTATTAAATTATTAGTTTTTGCATAGATGGACCCGACTCTGCCGCGTTCTGCTCACCAAAGAGCCGACAGGATGTGGGAATGTTGTCGGAGGCAGAAGGAAGCGGCCCTCAGCAGCGCTCCACGCCGGCGCGTGTCCGTCTCAGCCGGGTGCAATTCCCGTTTATTCGCTCGCCTGACTGGATGTTCAGTCATTTTTATTATTCATTCATATCGCGCCGGCCTTCCGTCTTCTTGGGAATATTGATTCCGGCGCTGGAAAAATCTTCCAGCCGAATACAAACATGAATGCAGATTAATATGGGCAGATAGCGTCGGCGGCTCTGGCTTTTTTATGTTATTAGCAGAAGATTCGCTGTTTTACCTGATAAAACGGGGTTCCGAGGACGGAACGGCGACTAACGGGCACGAGTGGGCGAGATGACGAGGCTCCATTTTTATATTCCCGTGCACGATGATGTTGAATTTAAGCAGCATCTTTGCGGGAGATGAGCCGGAGCTGTTTTGGCCAACGTGCTTTTGTGGCTTCAAACTGGAATTGGTCACTGACTTTGCTTTTTTTTTTTTCCCTGGAAATGAAAGATTAATCACAGAGTGAATCGAGAATCAAAGAGCCGATGTTCTGTGGGAATAAATGGAGCCACGGTCGGAAACCGTGTACTGTACATGTGTGTCCATCAGGCTCTCCGGGGCCATTTGGTGCAGCGGCGCTCTAAATTTAGCAAGCTCTTTAGTAGGAGTCATCTATCATTCAACAGCAACCTTCCCTTGAGGAGACAGACGGGGTGTGTGTGTGTGTGTGTGTGTGTGTGTGTGTGTGTGTGTGTGGTGTGTGTGGTGTGTGTGTGTGTGTGGTGTGTGTGTGTGTGTTTCCACTAAAAGATGTAAAACAGCAGCACAGATGAGAAACCAAAAGGCTGGATTCAGTTTCTGGGCTCTCAGGACAGAAGGAACGAACAGTCAGGCAGCAGCACGCTGATCTCAGATCAGCTCATTCTGCTTTGGTGGATTTTTGATGGACGAGAACCTAAAAGCTGCATCAACAGAGAGAAGATGCAGCAGGAGCCTGAGCCAAGTGTTCATGTATAAAGAAAGAAAAATCTACCAACCATTTAGCGTTTCTACACACACATGTGGCTTCCTGGGTGTGTGTGTGGTGTGTGTGTGTGTGTGTGTGTGTGTGTGTGTGTGTGTGTGTGTGGTGTGTGTGTGTGTGTGTGTGTGTATTTTTCCACTAAAAGATGTAAAACAGCAGCACAGATGAGAAACCAAAAGGCTGGATTCAGTTTCTGGGCTCTCAGGACAGAAGGAACGAACAGTCAGGCAGCAGCACGCTGATCTCAGATCAGCTCATTCTGCTTTGGTGGATTTTTGATGGACGAGAACCTAAAAGCTGCATCAACAGAGAGAAGATGCAGCAGGAGCCTGAGCCAAGTGTTCATGTATAAAGAAAGAAAAATCTACCAACCATTTAGCGTTTCTACACACACATGTGGCTTCCTGGGTGTGTGTGTGTGTTGTGTGTGTGTGTGTGTGTGTGTGTGTTGTGTGTGTGTGTGTGTGTGTGTGTGCTGGACCAGGAAGATTTTATTTCATCTCTGTGGTTTAAAAATGATGTTTCAATCATCTGTGGGATGCTGAGAATCAAACCCTGCTAATTTTAACATCAATTTGGCCTAAAATGGGAGGCGTACGAAACCCCACAGCCTCACCCTGACCAAGCAACAGCGGCAGGAAGAAAACCCCCTTTTAACAGGAAGAAACCTCAACCAGAACCAGGCTCATAGAGGGGGGGGCTCCAGCTGCGGGTCAGTGCCCCACCAGCAGCCACCGGCTGTTATAGGACGTGGGACTGATGGACATGTTGTCCCATTAGAAAACAAGATCGGTGACGAGGCGCTCGGATCGGTGACGTCAGTCTACTGTGATTTTCCACCCCAAGTGCCCTCGCTGATGCCATTCTGATGGAGAAAAGCCCATTAATTGCCCCCCAGAGGATGCCAAGAGGAAGAATGCCCCTACACACACACACTCACCCCTCAGCCGCTGGGATTTACCTTTGAAATGACGGTTCAGGCAGATTTACGGCCGTTGACACACAAATGTGGAGACGGAACGTTGTTGCTCGTTTTGGGAAGCAGCATCGTTTGCCTCACAGACTGTTTGGGTTAGCAGGCGGCTAATGAAGCAGGATGTTTTGCCAGATAACGCGGTCGACCACCTCGGGCCGCGACCGCAACACGGCGGCGTGTTTCGTTGAACCATCGCGTCACTGTCGCGCATTCAGACAAAATAAAAAAGCGTCGCCGTTACTCCCAGAATCCAAACGAGCGGAATAAAGATGTATTCACGCCAGTAAACGCCTCAGCCCGCCGTCTCT